>NW_027149942.1:0-247225 GCF_031143425.1 Pleurodeles waltl
GATTGCGTGCCTTACAAATACCCATTACGTTACAGATGCACCCCCAGGGCTCCACCAGATGTTTCACAGCAATGGGTGTGACAGAGCATAACATGGCTGTGCCTTTATGCTTTCTTTGGTAGAAGAGAAGGACAGCATTTACCTTCATATATTGTGTGAAAAACTATACCCATGTAAATGTGATGCATTAAAAGACCACAACATTATGGTGCCTTTGTGAGTGATATTACACTTGTTAGATATAAACTGCTTTTATGAAATGTTAACCAGATGCATTTATACCTTGGTATCTTAACAAATGATATATTTTATAGTCACTCATCATTTACTGTGTTTAAGACAATTGCATTTGTAAAAACATAACTAAAATGTGCTTCCATTCCATTGTTCAAGCTGGAGTTAAGGTCTGCCAATTCCTATGTTTAATTTCAACATGAAACTTGCTTTGTTTGTGCGCTATTTTTCTTTCGTCTGCAGGTGATAGGTAAGGAAGAGAGAGTTGGGTTGCCAAGGACGAAACTTGGTAACAAGGAGCTACAAGAACGGCTCCCTTACTATATTCCTGGGCATGGATGTAATCCAAGGTGGAGCAGATGTGTTCAGAAGAGGATAAAAGTGAATTGGACATAATTCACAATGGTGTCTTGTTAGTAATTGTTTCTTTGGGTGTGATGTCAGCTACTGGAAGGCTCTGGGGTGATTAAAGTGTTGTTCAGTTAGGCAGAGATTCAGAATCTTTTTGCCCCCTTGACTAGAGTGGACTCTAAGGGAAAGATAACTCTCCTTGACTAAGTGGCAGTCGCGACTCACAGGGGTTACCAGAGGTGGGGTGGAGAGCGGGGTGTGGGGAGGCAAGGAGAATATTAACAATATTAAAAAGTTAAAAAACTAAAAACTTACCTGCTCCGTCGCACCGCTGCTCCTCCGTCAGCAGCAGGCTCCCAGCCTGCCCTGCGGCCAATCCTGACGCTGCTCAGAGAAGCGTTAGGATTGGCTGGGAGTGCCCAGCCACGGTGCTCCCAGACAGACTGGGAGCCTGTGCCTGCTCTCTCCAGCCCGGCAGCAGTGTGCCCCAGATGGCCGGCCAAACACACATGTGCA
Organism: Pleurodeles waltl; assembly: GCF_031143425.1. Lineage (NCBI taxonomy): Eukaryota > Metazoa > Chordata > Amphibia > Caudata > Salamandridae > Pleurodeles > Pleurodeles waltl. The sequence continues at coordinate 1,102 of NW_027149942.1, forward strand.
CTGAGGGGAGTGCACAGTGCACTCCCCTCACTGCTCGTCACCCCCAATGCCCCACCCCTTTATAATTCTCAGTATAATGTACATGCGACATCAGCTCCCGCGAGTTTCTGTAGTGTAGTGGTTATCACGTTCGCTGCCCCCGTGAAAGGTCGCGGGTTTGAAACTGGGCGGAAACACTTTTAACACTTCCATCTACCTTGTTCTGCATTATTATTAATATCTATGACCACCTAACTTGTTCTGCATTATTAATATATATGACGAGCGATACTTCTGTGCTACAATTTTAATTGATATCATCCATATAGTAACATATTTCAAATAAACAAGATAAGCAACGCATAGATGATGTAAACTGTGCAAAAGATATTAGCTCGCTTGTAATTAGTACGGGACTGAAAATTTTAAAATAATACAAAACTAAAGAAATGAATGTTAAATTATTAAAACTACAGCAGGTTCTACCGAGATTCAAACTCAGATCGCTGGACTCAAAGTCCAGAGTGCTAACCATTACACCATGGAACCTTCCATTGACAAGCATGAGGTGCGTTAGTAGTGAAATGACAGTATCCTGTAGTGTGCACGTCTCCTTGTAAAAGTCCTGATGTTTTTCAGATGTCAGGTTATTAATGGCAAGGAACACAAGCATTGGCAAAGCCAATAGGTATCGCCTATGTGATAGCTACTGGTTTTGCCAGTGATTTAGCCATGCTGCAACATGGCTGAAAGTAAAGGAAAAAAGCTGTATATGACACAGCCAGCATTGATCACTTCATAGTGCTTTTTTTTACATTCATCCATGCTGCACTGAAGCCAGAGCTGCTGTACAATGTGGCTAAAAAAACATTCACAAAACCAATAGATCCCACATAGGCAAGATCTATTAGCTTTACCAAGGCTTGTTTGTCATCTGGAGCCATTGTGGTACTGCCATGAAAGAGCTGCCAACAATAGCCAGGCCCTGTTCATACTGCAATTCGGGTCATCATTCACACTGCTGTCAAGAAACCAGTAATGTTTTATAAAAACACAGCTGAGTGATTTGAGCTAAAAAAAAAGTGTTTGCTCCTTAAGTGCATTTTTCAGTCCGGGGGGGGGGGGGGGATTACATACATTGCAGTGTTGAACCAACGCTTCTGCATTTCTGGGATGCATATGTTACACTTGTACTGATCCTGTTTTGTGATGACATTTGTGGCATATCAACGTGCTAAATAAAAAGACATTTGCGCTGACTAACCAGGGCAAATACGTTCAAATGACGATGCCCAATTGCTGTAGCATCAGTGCAGGGTATGTAATGTAGCGCCTGGGGTCTAGCTTCTATGCCCCAACCATAATCTCCCTTCTGGTGATGCGTGTCACGAGCTACACTTTATGTGGAAGCGCGAGGGATGCCTGAAGAAGTCAAAGACACGCAGGCAGCCGTGGGACTGACACTGTGCTCGAGAGCGCCTAGCAGCAGAGTTTCTAGGTGCTTCCAGGGGTGAGATGATGGCTGTCAGGCCTTTGCTGGGAGCCAGGGGGGGACGAGGAGTTTTCACAACAGATGCTTGTCTCAAAAAGGTGGGGTGGGCTAGGGCAGAGTCAGTCATGGGCAGCCTCCAAGATGGCTCACTAGTAAAGTGCCCCCTGCTGGTACCTGAGCATGACTTACAGGTCACATTCTTAAATCCGAGCCGAGTGGGCTCAACGCTTTTCCCTCACAAGGTATATAAAGTGGCTGCTATGAATACTGGTTATTTACGGTGCTATGAAGGTGACATATGGAAATAGCAAACACTTTAGAAATCAGGTCACTTTACTTTCCTTTTGTTGCACAAGAGCACAGAACCGGATGAGCAGCTCCTCACGTGCACTGTGGCTGGCCAGGGATGGACACTTTACAGAACCAGTGCTGAGCCTCTTAAGCAGAGCTGGATCTGTTCAAGTCTGTGCAAACCCTGGGCCTGCTCACAGCCTGGCAAGCTGCAGACAATGTTGGGTGCAGCCTTAAATGTGAAATCGTTCCAAGTTGCCACTGTTTGTAGTGAGTTTAACAGACACTGTCTCTGGCTTCCTTCCTGCACGAGGCCAGGTAGGAAGCAGTATCACTCCCCCCATCCTGTGTGTTAGAGAATGGTTTCCATTGCAGTGGGAGGCGGGGTCGTCCATGCCAGGTTTTCAAGGTGACCTCGGACGAGCTTAATATGTAACTGTTGTTCATTTCTGGCAATCATATATATATCTTGTGGATATCCTGCAAATCCGGCATGGATCCGACTCTACTGGACTTATGTTGGGCACCCTTGCACTAGAGCAAGGTTTTTTATGTAAAACTGGTAAGTGTTAATATTGTCATTGTTCACGCCTTCACCAATCACAGGGGGGGGCAACATGCCTGCATCCTCACCGCACACTCCCTATCATTCTTACACTGAGCGCCAAGCTTTCCAAAGTTTAAGAATCTACACAACTTTCAGCATTCCTGCTGAGTTCATTGGCCGACATACTTGTTGTGATGGTTTTGCCATTTTATTTCCTGAGCTGTACTTTTCTCAAGAAAGTTAGTTCCCATTATTTTTAATAAACCATTGAGAATGCTGAGAAATCACTTTGTGCGTCTGCGACAAGACACATTTATTTTTTTGAATTCTAAGTAAAGGTAATCAAGATGGAAAGACAATGGCTGTATGACTGACTTCAACAGAAAGCCCTCCCCCATGCTTGCTGCTGAAATATTGAGATATTAGAAAAGCACTGAAAATGTGCATTGCTAAAGCGGCATGTGTTTTCCAGAGTACGCAAATGAAGAGGAAAAGCACGCCTTGCCAATTAAAATGCAGAGTCACCCTTTGTAGTTATTGTGCGATGAGTTTCCAAAAAGTACTCCGGTGGTAGATGAAATGATGCTGATTGTAGGTTTGTGATGCTGGAGAATGAGATAGGCATCTGAAAATAAACAGCATGCATCCTGAAGACACAGCTTGATATGTGACCTCGGTCTTTAAATGCCCAGCACACATACACATGATCACCATGGGCCCCACTGCTGGCAGGTACATAACCTGAAGGCTGCAGTCACATGATGCTTCCGTCCCTTCGATAGCTCAGTTGGTAGAGCGGAGGACTGTAGTGGTGAAGCTGATATCCTTAGGTCGCTGGTTCAAATCCGGCTCGAAGGATTTTTTTTCGTATTTGCTCTTCATATTTCTTTTCACATTCTGAAATTAAAATACGCCATGTTTTGAAGCAACGACGCTAGAGCTTGACAATTGTTTTTGTCTCCCCCATTTTTCTCAGATGGCACCAAGAAGTGAATTTAGCCAGAGCAGAAATGGACGGAGGTGCAGCCGCTGATCCCAGTGACTGTCAGAGAGAGAAAAGGAGGAGTCTGTGCAGAGGAAGCTGTAAATCAGTGATACAAAGAGAGCGGCTCTTTCCTTGCACAGATGGGGTCAACACTGACATTTCTGTGGGTGCAGCGCCCCCAGCAGGGGGACAGGTAGAACAATCAGTAGGAGGTCAGGTACCAGGGAGTCATCAGTTCCTCGTTAGTATAGTGGTCAGTATCCCCGCCTGTCACGCGGGAGACCGGGGTTCAATTCCCCGACGGGGAGACTATGTTTATGACTTAACCATGTTTACACTTTAGAAATACATTTTGTTATTTGTTTCGTTTACAATCTCGACATTTTAGAAGTATTGCGATTTAATGTATATGAAGTGCACTGTATAATATGATCAGTGGCAGCATATAGAATTGTAATAAATACCAACACCGAGGCGCCTCTAGCAGAGCTGGCAGGCTTGGAAATCCAACAGAGAAAGCTTTCAACATGAAGGAATCAAGTTTTGGGAACACATTTGTACATTTTGATTTTAAGTTATGGACCACTTAGTCGACAGCGAATGTTTAATATTTACAGAAAAACAAAGTACTATGTGGTGAACAATTGGTACTGGCTGTTTTGCTTGATTATCAATTCCACGTAATCGCGTCATGGTTAATTTCAAATGTATTATAAGCTTCATCACTATTACTTTTTCTAGTTGCGCCTCTGATTTTCAACTAAAACTATATATCATCTATACAAACAATTAGAACCAAACTGTATCTTTTTTAATAACGAACGTACTTTTCTGAAATTGGAGTGAATGCAAGTTGTAGTAACGAAGAAACGTAGGCTTCCGGGTAGTGTATTGGTTATTCATGTTTTTAGGGTCGAGCCTGCGTTGCATGCGCTCGCGCATGCGTATCGCAGCGAGACGCTTTAGTGTTTAGAAAAGGGCTCGGAGCCCTGTCAACGTCACGTCAGTGTTTTTTATTGGTACGTGGGCTTGCCTAATAAAATCCGCTTGCTTTCATTAGTCGAAGGCACGCATAGGTCATGCCTTTTCCGGTGGCTCGCCCTCCTCCAGCGCAGCGACCAAGTACAGAAAACATGCGAGGCTCGCTGTTTTCCATCGGGCTCATGGACTTCTTTTTCTCTCATTCACGAGCGCGATCTCGCTTGGCAGAAGTCGAGCACTTTACATAATTAACTTCACTTTTTCGGGTTATGTACATAAATGCACTTTTGCCCGATAGGTGAAAAGTCGGGTTAGGAGTTTACAACGCGATCAGCTGTAACATGAGCAAACGCGAGACCCGTTGCATTGCAAATGCTTGTTTTAATAGTTTGTGTCTCCGTCAAGTATTCTCCATCTATTTAATGTAAATCTATTTAATGTGCAGTATCTCTTTCTTCGTGGTCTCCATGAATGCAGTGTGTCTTCCATGTCTGGTGTTTTATTCTGGCTTTTTGTATATCTTGGTCAGTCGGCGAAAGCGTAGGTTTAAGCCTGTGTGGTGATGTCTGGTCCACACTGCTGTAAAGAGAGCAGCGACCCCCGGCGAGGCTTCTTTCAGACTAAGGGGGGAGGTGATGAGAGACCTGGACACCTGTAAAGATACCTGTGAGCTCTCCAAAACAACAGAGCCCCTCCATGGGCTCTTGGCTAGGACGTTAGACTGAAGCTCTAAAGATCCCAGGTTTCCACAGTGACTTTTTGTTTGATATCCATTACCTTCAGTGCTGAGTAGTCAAACTTTAAACCCTCTCAAACTTGGTAAAATAAAACATTACTTTAACAACATCAATCTATTTCCCTCCACATTCCAGCTTCTTTCTTTCTTCACCCCTCATTTCTTTCTGAGCCCCCTTCAGTCCGTCTTTATTTTCTTTATTGGAACAAGTTTCTCAAAGCCCTACTCAGTGTGAGTCTCAGAACTGAGAGAATACTATCACAGGCTGTAAGTTCACTGCTAAGAGGAAAGTTTTACTCCTTGTATGAAGGTCCGAAAGAGTGGAGTGCAACTTTCCACAAACTACTATTTAAATACAATCTCCCGGACCTTCCGTAACCTGAGTCTAGACAGAAATATTTAGAATTCTTCTCTGAAAAAGTGGCAACCCTCCTGCAGGGCTTGAAAGCAGACAATACTCATCATTAGAATCCACAGCCAGCAACACTAGAAAACTGCCACTCATGACCAAGTTAGCAGCAAGTTGGGCCACGGGGATGCTCTCTATGCTTGAAACATCAGATAACTCACTAGAAAACTACCTGGAATTTGGCACCCAGACTCATCCTCAACCTCCCGCTCTGAATTCACATCTCACCATACCTCAGAGAGCTCCACTGTCTCCCGAAACAGAAATGAACTAATTTCAAACACCTTACATACACATTCAAGGCACAACACAACGTAGGCCCCACCTACTTGACCAGTTGCTTCTCTTTCCACAACCACCAAGAGACTTCCATCTACTCAGGGCTCCTACTCACACACATCCCATACATACAGAGAACCAGATCAGGAGGATGGGTGTTCTGTTGCATCACTCCTAAAGCATGGAATGGACTCCCATTTCACACAAGAGCATTTTATTCTCTTCTTCAATTCTGCAAGAAGTTGAAGACCTGCGTTTTTAATAAACCAACCTACCTTAGACAGGGCTACACACACACACGCCTGCTCAGCGCCAGGAAACCCTTGCAGGTGATTGCGTGCCTTACAAATACCCATTACGTTACAGATGCACCCCCAGGGCTCCACCAGATGTTTCACAGCAATGGGTGTGACAGAGCATAACATGGCTGTGCCTTTATGCTTTCTTTGGTAGAAGAGAAGGACAGCATTTACCTTCATATATTGTGTGAAAAACTATACCCATGTAAATGTGATGCATTAAAAGACCACAACATTATGGTGCCTTTGTGAGTGATATTACACTTGTTAGATATAAACTGCTTTTATGAAATGTTAACCAGATGCATTTATACCTTGGTATCTTAACAAATGATATATTTTATAGTCACTCATCATTTACTGTGTTTAAGACAATTGCATTTGTAAAAACATAACTAAAATGTGCTTCCATTCCATTGTTCAAGCTGGAGTTAAGGTCTGCCAATTCCTATGTTTAATTTCAACATGAAACTTGCTTTGTTTGTGCGCTATTTTTCTTTCGTCTGCAGGTGATAGGTAAGGAAGAGAGAGTTGGGTTGCCAAGGACGAAACTTGGTAACAAGGAGCTACAAGAACGGCTCCCTTACTATATTCCTGGGCATGGATGTAATCCAAGGTGGAGCAGATGTGTTCAGAAGAGGATAAAAGTGAATTGGACATAATTCACAATGGTGTCTTGTTAGTAATTGTTTCTTTGGGTGTGATGTCAGCTACTGGAAGGCTCTGGGGTGATTAAAGTGTTGTTCAGTTAGGCAGAGATTCAGAATCTTTTTGCCCCCTTGACTAGAGTGGACTCTAAGGGAAAGATAACTCTCCTTGACTAAGTGGCAGTCGCGACTCACAGGGGTTACCAGAGGTGGGGTGGAGAGCGGGGTGTGGGGAGGCAAGGAGAATATTAACAATATTAAAAAGTTAAAAAACTAAAAACTTACCTGCTCCGTCGCACCGCTGCTCCTCCGTCAGCAGCAGGCTCCCAGCCTGCCCTGCGGCCAATCCTGACGCTGCTCAGAGAAGCGTTAGGATTGGCTGGGAGTGCCCAGCCACGGTGCTCCCAGACAGACTGGGAGCCTGTGCCTGCTCTCTCCAGCCCGGCAGCAGTGTGCCCCAGATGGCCGGCCAAACACACATGTGCACTGAGGGGAGTGCACAGTGCACTCCCCTCACTGCTCGTCACCCCCAATGCCCCACCCCTTTATAATTCTCAGTATAATGTACATGCGACATCAGCTCCCGCGAGTTTCTGTAGTGTAGTGGTTATCACGTTCGCTGCCCCCGTGAAAGGTCGCGGGTTTGAAACTGGGCGGAAACACTTTTAACACTTCCATCTACCTTGTTCTGCATTATTATTAATATCTATGACCACCTAACTTGTTCTGCATTATTAATATATATGACGAGCGATACTTCTGTGCTACAATTTTAATTGATATCATCCATATAGTAACATATTTCAAATAAACAAGATAAGCAACGCATAGATGATGTAAACTGTGCAAAAGATATTAGCTCGCTTGTAATTAGTACGGGACTGAAAATTTTAAAATAATACAAAACTAAAGAAATGAATGTTAAATTATTAAAACTACAGCAGGTTCTACCGAGATTCAAACTCAGATCGCTGGACTCAAAGTCCAGAGTGCTAACCATTACACCATGGAACCTTCCATTGACAAGCATGAGGTGCGTTAGTAGTGAAATGACAGTATCCTGTAGTGTGCACGTCTCCTTGTAAAAGTCCTGATGTTTTTCAGATGTCAGGTTATTAATGGCAAGGAACACAAGCATTGGCAAAGCCAATAGGTATCGCCTATGTGATAGCTACTGGTTTTGCCAGTGATTTAGCCATGCTGCAACATGGCTGAAAGTAAAGGAAAAAAGCTGTATATGACACAGCCAGCATTGATCACTTCATAGTGCTTTTTTTTACATTCATCCATGCTGCACTGAAGCCAGAGCTGCTGTACAATGTGGCTAAAAAAACATTCACAAAACCAATAGATCCCACATAGGCAAGATCTATTAGCTTTACCAAGGCTTGTTTGTCATCTGGAGCCATTGTGGTACTGCCATGAAAGAGCTGCCAACAATAGCCAGGCCCTGTTCATACTGCAATTCGGGTCATCATTCACACTGCTGTCAAGAAACCAGTAATGTTTTATAAAAACACAGCTGAGTGATTTGAGCTAAAAAAAAAGTGTTTGCTCCTTAAGTGCATTTTTCAGTCCGGGGGGGGGGGGGGGGATTACATACATTGCAGTGTTGAACCAACGCTTCTGCATTTCTGGGATGCATATGTTACACTTGTACTGATCCTGTTTTGTGATGACATTTGTGGCATATCAACGTGCTAAATAAAAAGACATTTGCGCTGACTAACCAGGGCAAATACGTTCAAATGACGATGCCCAATTGCTGTAGCATCAGTGCAGGGTATGTAATGTAGCGCCTGGGGTCTAGCTTCTATGCCCCAACCATAATCTCCCTTCTGGTGATGCGTGTCACGAGCTACACTTTATGTGGAAGCGCGAGGGATGCCTGAAGAAGTCAAAGACACGCAGGCAGCCGTGGGACTGACACTGTGCTCGAGAGCGCCTAGCAGCAGAGTTTCTAGGTGCTTCCAGGGGTGAGATGATGGCTGTCAGGCCTTTGCTGGGAGCCAGGGGGGGACGAGGAGTTTTCACAACAGATGCTTGTCTCAAAAAGGTGGGGTGGGCTAGGGCAGAGTCAGTCATGGGCAGCCTCCAAGATGGCTCACTAGTAAAGTGCCCCCTGCTGGTACCTGAGCATGACTTACAGGTCACATTCTTAAATCCGAGCCGAGTGGGCTCAACGCTTTTCCCTCACAAGGTATATAAAGTGGCTGCTATGAATACTGGTTATTTACGGTGCTATGAAGGTGACATATGGAAATAGCAAACACTTTAGAAATCAGGTCACTTTACTTTCCTTTTGTTGCACAAGAGCACAGAACCGGATGAGCAGCTCCTCACGTGCACTGTGGCTGGCCAGGGATGGACACTTTACAGAACCAGTGCTGAGCCTCTTAAGCAGAGCTGGATCTGTTCAAGTCTGTGCAAACCCTGGGCCTGCTCACAGCCTGGCAAGCTGCAGACAATGTTGGGTGCAGCCTTAAATGTGAAATCGTTCCAAGTTGCCACTGTTTGTAGTGAGTTTAACAGACACTGTCTCTGGCTTCCTTCCTGCACGAGGCCAGGTAGGAAGCAGTATCACTCCCCCCATCCTGTGTGTTAGAGAATGGTTTCCATTGCAGTGGGAGGCGGGGTCGTCCATGCCAGGTTTTCAAGGTGACCTCGGACGAGCTTAATATGTAACTGTTGTTCATTTCTGGCAATCATATATATATCTTGTGGATATCCTGCAAATCCGGCATGGATCCGACTCTACTGGACTTATGTTGGGCACCCTTGCACTAGAGCAAGGTTTTTTATGTAAAACTGGTAAGTGTTAATATTGTCATTGTTCACGCCTTCACCAATCACAGGGGGGGGCAACATGCCTGCATCCTCACCGCACACTCCCTATCATTCTTACACTGAGCGCCAAGCTTTCCAAAGTTTAAGAATCTACACAACTTTCAGCATTCCTGCTGAGTTCATTGGCCGACATACTTGTTGTGATGGTTTTGCCATTTTATTTCCTGAGCTGTACTTTTCTCAAGAAAGTTAGTTCCCATTATTTTTAATAAACCATTGAGAATGCTGAGAAATCACTTTGTGCGTCTGCGACAAGACACATTTATTTTTTTGAATTCTAAGTAAAGGTAATCAAGATGGAAAGACAATGGCTGTATGACTGACTTCAACAGAAAGCCCTCCCCCATGCTTGCTGCTGAAATATTGAGATATTAGAAAAGCACTGAAAATGTGCATTGCTAAAGCGGCATGTGTTTTCCAGAGTACGCAAATGAAGAGGAAAAGCACGCCTTGCCAATTAAAATGCAGAGTCACCCTTTGTAGTTATTGTGCGATGAGTTTCCAAAAAGTACTCCGGTGGTAGATGAAATGATGCTGATTGTAGGTTTGTGATGCTGGAGAATGAGATAGGCATCTGAAAATAAACAGCATGCATCCTGAAGACACAGCTTGATATGTGACCTCGGTCTTTAAATGCCCAGCACACATACACATGATCACCATGGGCCCCACTGCTGGCAGGTACATAACCTGAAGGCTGCAGTCACATGATGCTTCCGTCCCTTCGATAGCTCAGTTGGTAGAGCGGAGGACTGTAGTGGTGAAGCTGATATCCTTAGGTCGCTGGTTCAAATCCGGCTCGAAGGATTTTTTTTCGTATTTGCTCTTCATATTTCTTTTCACATTCTGAAATTAAAATACGCCATGTTTTGAAGCAACGACGCTAGAGCTTGACAATTGTTTTTGTCTCCCCCATTTTTCTCAGATGGCACCAAGAAGTGAATTTAGCCAGAGCAGAAATGGACGGAGGTGCAGCCGCTGATCCCAGTGACTGTCAGAGAGAGAAAAGGAGGAGTCTGTGCAGAGGAAGCTGTAAATCAGTGATACAAAGAGAGCGGCTCTTTCCTTGCACAGATGGGGTCAACACTGACATTTCTGTGGGTGCAGCGCCCCCAGCAGGGGGACAGGTAGAACAATCAGTAGGAGGTCAGGTACCAGGGAGTCATCAGTTCCTCGTTAGTATAGTGGTCAGTATCCCCGCCTGTCACGCGGGAGACCGGGGTTCAATTCCCCGACGGGGAGACTATGTTTATGACTTAACCATGTTTACACTTTAGAAATACATTTTGTTATTTGTTTCGTTTACAATCTCGACATTTTAGAAGTATTGCGATTTAATGTATATGAAGTGCACTGTATAATATGATCAGTGGCAGCATATAGAATTGTAATAAATACCAACACCGAGGCGCCTCTAGCAGAGCTGGCAGGCTTGGAAATCCAACAGAGAAAGCTTTCAACATGAAGGAATCAAGTTTTGGGAACACATTTGTACATTTTGATTTTAAGTTATGGACCACTTAGTCGACAGCGAATGTTTAATATTTACAGAAAAACAAAGTACTATGTGGTGAACAATTGGTACTGGCTGTTTTGCTTGATTATCAATTCCACGTAATCGCGTCATGGTTAATTTCAAATGTATTATAAGCTTCATCACTATTACTTTTTCTAGTTGCGCCTCTGATTTTCAACTAAAACTATATATCATCTATACAAACAATTAGAACCAAACTGTATCTTTTTTAATAACGAACGTACTTTTCTGAAATTGGAGTGAATGCAAGTTGTAGTAACGAAGAAACGTAGGCTTCCGGGTAGTGTATTGGTTATTCATGTTTTTAGGGTCGAGCCTGCGTTGCATGCGCTCGCGCATGCGTATCGCAGCGAGACGCTTTAGTGTTTAGAAAAGGGCTCGGAGCCCTGTCAACGTCACGTCAGTGTTTTTTATTGGTACGTGGGCTTGCCTAATAAAATCCGCTTGCTTTCATTAGTCGAAGGCACGCATAGGTCATGCCTTTTCCGGTGGCTCGCCCTCCTCCAGCGCAGCGACCAAGTACAGAAAACATGCGAGGCTCGCTGTTTTCCATCGGGCTCATGGACTTCTTTTTCTCTCATTCACGAGCGCGATCTCGCTTGGCAGAAGTCGAGCACTTTACATAATTAACTTCACTTTTTCGGGTTATGTACATAAATGCACTTTTGCCCGATAGGTGAAAAGTCGGGTTAGGAGTTTACAACGCGATCAGCTGTAACATGAGCAAACGCGAGACCCGTTGCATTGCAAATGCTTGTTTTAATAGTTTGTGTCTCCGTCAAGTATTCTCCATCTATTTAATGTAAATCTATTTAATGTGCAGTATCTCTTTCTTCGTGGTCTCCATGAATGCAGTGTGTCTTCCATGTCTGGTGTTTTATTCTGGCTTTTTGTATATCTTGGTCAGTCGGCGAAAGCGTAGATTTAAGCCTGTGTGGTGATGTCTGGTCCACACTGCTGTAAAGAGAGCAGCGACCCCCGGCGAGGCTTCTTTCAGACTAAGGGGGGAGGTGATGAGAGACCTGGACACCTGTAAAGATACCTGTGAGCTCTCCAAAACAACAGAGCCCCTCCATGGGCTCTTGGCTAGGACGTTAGACTGAAGCTCTAAAGATCCCAGGTTTCCACAGTGACTTTTTGTTTGATATCCATTACCTTCAGTGCTGAGTAGTCAAACTTTAAACCCTCTCAAACTTGGTAAAATAAAACATTACTTTAACAACATCAATCTATTTCCCTCCACATTCCAGCTTCTTTCTTTCTTCACCCCTCATTTCTTTCTGAGCCCCCTTCAGTCCGTCTTTATTTTCTTTATTGGAACAAGTTTCTCAAAGCCCTACTCAGTGTGAGTCTCAGAACTGAGAGAATACTATCACAGGCTGTAAGTTCACTGCTAAGAGGAAAGTTTTACTCCTTGTATGAAGGTCCGAAAGAGTGGAGTGCAACTTTCCACAAACTACTATTTAAATACAATCTCCCGGACCTTCCGTAACCTGAGTCTAGACAGAAATATTTAGAATTCTTCTCTGAAAAAGTGGCAACCCTCCTGCAGGGCTTGAAAGCAGACAATACTCATCATTAGAATCCACAGCCAGCAACACTAGAAAACTGCCACTCATGACCAAGTTAGCAGCAAGTTGGGCCACGGGGATGCTCTCTATGCTTGAAACATCAGATAACTCACTAGAAAACTACCTGGAATTTGGCACCCAGACTCATCCTCAACCTCCCGCTCTGAATTCACATCTCACCATACCTCAGAGAGCTCCACTGTCTCCCGAAACAGAAATGAACTAATTTCAAACACCTTACATACACATTCAAGGCACAACACAACGTAGGCCCCACCTACTTGACCAGTTGCTTCTCTTTCCACAACCACCAAGAGACTTCCATCTACTCAGGGCTCCTACTCACACACATCCCATACATACAGAGAACCAGATCAGGAGGATGGGTGTTCTGTTGCATCACTCCTAAAGCATGGAATGGACTCCCATTTCACACAAGAGCATTTTATTCTCTTCTTCAATTCTGCAAGAAGTTGAAGACCTGCGTTTTTAATAAACCAACCTACCTTAGACAGGGCTACACACACACACGCCTGCTCAGCGCCAGGAAACCCTTGCAGGTGATTGCGTGCCTTACAAATACCCATTACGTTACAGATGCACCCCCAGGGCTCCACCAGATGTTTCACAGCAATGGGTGTGACAGAGCATAACATGGCTGTGCCTTTATGCTTTCTTTGGTAGAAGAGAAGGACAGCATTTACCTTCATATATTGTGTGAAAAACTATACCCATGTAAATGTGATGCATTAAAAGACCACAACATTATGGTGCCTTTGTGAGTGATATTACACTTGTTAGATATAAACTGCTTTTATGAAATGTTAACCAGATGCATTTATACCTTGGTATCTTAACAAATGATATATTTTATAGTCACTCATCATTTACTGTGTTTAAGACAATTGCATTTGTAAAAACATAACTAAAATGTGCTTCCATTCCATTGTTCAAGCTGGAGTTAAGGTCTGCCAATTCCTATGTTTAATTTCAACATGAAACTTGCTTTGTTTGTGCGCTATTTTTCTTTCGTCTGCAGGTGATAGGTAAGGAAGAGAGAGTTGGGTTGCCAAGGACGAAACTTGGTAACAAGGAGCTACAAGAACGGCTCCCTTACTATATTCCTGGGCATGGATGTAATCCAAGGTGGAGCAGATGTGTTCAGAAGAGGATAAAAGTGAATTGGACATAATTCACAATGGTGTCTTGTTAGTAATTGTTTCTTTGGGTGTGATGTCAGCTACTGGAAGGCTCTGGGGTGATTAAAGTGTTGTTCAGTTAGGCAGAGATTCAGAATCTTTTTGCCCCCTTGACTAGAGTGGACTCTAAGGGAAAGATAACTCTCCTTGACTAAGTGGCAGTCGCGACTCACAGGGGTTACCAGAGGTGGGGTGGAGAGCGGGGTGTGGGGAGGCAAGGAGAATATTAACAATATTAAAAAGTTAAAAAACTAAAAACTTACCTGCTCCGTCGCACCGCTGCTCCTCCGTCAGCAGCAGGCTCCCAGCCTGCCCTGCGGCCAATCCTGACGCTGCTCAGAGAAGCGTTAGGATTGGCTGGGAGTGCCCAGCCACGGTGCTCCCAGACAGACTGGGAGCCTGTGCCTGCTCTCTCCAGCCCGGCAGCAGTGTGCCCCAGATGGCCGGCCAAACACACATGTGCACTGAGGGGAGTGCACAGTGCACTCCCCTCACTGCTCGTCACCCCCAATGCCCCACCCCTTTATAATTCTCAGTATAATGTACATGCGACATCAGCTCCCGCGAGTTTCTGTAGTGTAGTGGTTATCACGTTCGCTGCCCCCGTGAAAGGTCGCGGGTTTGAAACTGGGCGGAAACACTTTTAACACTTCCATCTACCTTGTTCTGCATTATTATTAATATCTATGACCACCTAACTTGTTCTGCATTATTAATATATATGACGAGCGATACTTCTGTGCTACAATTTTAATTGATATCATCCATATAGTAACATATTTCAAATAAACAAGATAAGCAACGCATAGATGATGTAAACTGTGCAAAAGATATTAGCTCGCTTGTAATTAGTACGGGACTGAAAATTTTAAAATAATACAAAACTAAAGAAATGAATGTTAAATTATTAAAACTACAGCAGGTTCTACCGAGATTCAAACTCAGATCGCTGGACTCAAAGTCCAGAGTGCTAACCATTACACCATGGAACCTTCCATTGACAAGCATGAGGTGCGTTAGTAGTGAAATGACAGTATCCTGTAGTGTGCACGTCTCCTTGTAAAAGTCCTGATGTTTTTCAGATGTCAGGTTATTAATGGCAAGGAACACAAGCATTGGCAAAGCCAATAGGTATCGCCTATGTGATAGCTACTGGTTTTGCCAGTGATTTAGCCATGCTGCAACATGGCTGAAAGTAAAGGAAAAAAGCTGTATATGACACAGCCAGCATTGATCACTTCATAGTGCTTTTTTTTACATTCATCCATGCTGCACTGAAGCCAGAGCTGCTGTACAATGTGGCTAAAAAAACATTCACAAAACCAATAGATCCCACATAGGCAAGATCTATTAGCTTTACCAAGGCTTGTTTGTCATCTGGAGCCATTGTGGTACTGCCATGAAAGAGCTGCCAACAATAGCCAGGCCCTGTTCATACTGCAATTCGGGTCATCATTCACACTGCTGTCAAGAAACCAGTAATGTTTTATAAAAACACAGCTGAGTGATTTGAGCTAAAAAAAAAGTGTTTGCTCCTTAAGTGCATTTTTCAGTCCGGGGGGGGGGGGGGGATTACATACATTGCAGTGTTGAACCAACGCTTCTGCATTTCTGGGATGCATATGTTACACTTGTACTGATCCTGTTTTGTGATGACATTTGTGGCATATCAACGTGCTAAATAAAAAGACATTTGCGCTGACTAACCAGGGCAAATACGTTCAAATGACGATGCCCAATTGCTGTAGCATCAGTGCAGGGTATGTAATGTAGCGCCTGGGGTCTAGCTTCTATGCCCCAACCATAATCTCCCTTCTGGTGATGCGTGTCACGAGCTACACTTTATGTGGAAGCGCGAGGGATGCCTGAAGAAGTCAAAGACACGCAGGCAGCCGTGGGACTGACACTGTGCTCGAGAGCGCCTAGCAGCAGAGTTTCTAGGTGCTTCCAGGGGTGAGATGATGGCTGTCAGGCCTTTGCTGGGAGCCAGGGGGGGACGAGGAGTTTTCACAACAGATGCTTGTCTCAAAAAGGTGGGGTGGGCTAGGGCAGAGTCAGTCATGGGCAGCCTCCAAGATGGCTCACTAGTAAAGTGCCCCCTGCTGGTACCTGAGCATGACTTACAGGTCACATTCTTAAATCCGAGCCGAGTGGGCTCAACGCTTTTCCCTCACAAGGTATATAAAGTGGCTGCTATGAATACTGGTTATTTACGGTGCTATGAAGGTGACATATGGAAATAGCAAACACTTTAGAAATCAGGTCACTTTACTTTCCTTTTGTTGCACAAGAGCACAGAACCGGATGAGCAGCTCCTCACGTGCACTGTGGCTGGCCAGGGATGGACACTTTACAGAACCAGTGCTGAGCCTCTTAAGCAGAGCTGGATCTGTTCAAGTCTGTGCAAACCCTGGGCCTGCTCACAGCCTGGCAAGCTGCAGACAATGTTGGGTGCAGCCTTAAATGTGAAATCGTTCCAAGTTGCCACTGTTTGTAGTGAGTTTAACAGACACTGTCTCTGGCTTCCTTCCTGCACGAGGCCAGGTAGGAAGCAGTATCACTCCCCCCATCCTGTGTGTTAGAGAATGGTTTCCATTGCAGTGGGAGGCGGGGTCGTCCATGCCAGGTTTTCAAGGTGACCTCGGACGAGCTTAATATGTAACTGTTGTTCATTTCTGGCAATCATATATATATCTTGTGGATATCCTGCAAATCCGGCATGGATCCGACTCTACTGGACTTATGTTGGGCACCCTTGCACTAGAGCAAGGTTTTTTATGTAAAACTGGTAAGTGTTAATATTGTCATTGTTCACGCCTTCACCAATCACAGGGGGGGGCAACATGCCTGCATCCTCACCGCACACTCCCTATCATTCTTACACTGAGCGCCAAGCTTTCCAAAGTTTAAGAATCTACACAACTTTCAGCATTCCTGCTGAGTTCATTGGCCGACATACTTGTTGTGATGGTTTTGCCATTTTATTTCCTGAGCTGTACTTTTCTCAAGAAAGTTAGTTCCCATTATTTTTAATAAACCATTGAGAATGCTGAGAAATCACTTTGTGCGTCTGCGACAAGACACATTTATTTTTTTGAATTCTAAGTAAAGGTAATCAAGATGGAAAGACAATGGCTGTATGACTGACTTCAACAGAAAGCCCTCCCCCATGCTTGCTGCTGAAATATTGAGATATTAGAAAAGCACTGAAAATGTGCATTGCTAAAGCGGCATGTGTTTTCCAGAGTACGCAAATGAAGAGGAAAAGCACGCCTTGCCAATTAAAATGCAGAGTCACCCTTTGTAGTTATTGTGCGATGAGTTTCCAAAAAGTACTCCGGTGGTAGATGAAATGATGCTGATTGTAGGTTTGTGATGCTGGAGAATGAGATAGGCATCTGAAAATAAACAGCATGCATCCTGAAGACACAGCTTGATATGTGACCTCGGTCTTTAAATGCCCAGCACACATACACATGATCACCATGGGCCCCACTGCTGGCAGGTACATAACCTGAAGGCTGCAGTCACATGATGCTTCCGTCCCTTCGATAGCTCAGTTGGTAGAGCGGAGGACTGTAGTGGTGAAGCTGATATCCTTAGGTCGCTGGTTCAAATCCGGCTCGAAGGATTTTTTTTCGTATTTGCTCTTCATATTTCTTTTCACATTCTGAAATTAAAATACGCCATGTTTTGAAGCAACGACGCTAGAGCTTGACAATTGTTTTTGTCTCCCCCATTTTTCTCAGATGGCACCAAGAAGTGAATTTAGCCAGAGCAGAAATGGACGGAGGTGCAGCCGCTGATCCCAGTGACTGTCAGAGAGAGAAAAGGAGGAGTCTGTGCAGAGGAAGCTGTAAATCAGTGATACAAAGAGAGCGGCTCTTTCCTTGCACAGATGGGGTCAACACTGACATTTCTGTGGGTGCAGCGCCCCCAGCAGGGGGACAGGTAGAACAATCAGTAGGAGGTCAGGTACCAGGGAGTCATCAGTTCCTCGTTAGTATAGTGGTCAGTATCCCCGCCTGTCACGCGGGAGACCGGGGTTCAATTCCCCGACGGGGAGACTATGTTTATGACTTAACCATGTTTACACTTTAGAAATACATTTTGTTATTTGTTTCGTTTACAATCTCGACATTTTAGAAGTATTGCGATTTAATGTATATGAAGTGCACTGTATAATATGATCAGTGGCAGCATATAGAATTGTAATAAATACCAACACCGAGGCGCCTCTAGCAGAGCTGGCAGGCTTGGAAATCCAACAGAGAAAGCTTTCAACATGAAGGAATCAAGTTTTGGGAACACATTTGTACATTTTGATTTTAAGTTATGGACCACTTAGTCGACAGCGAATGTTTAATATTTACAGAAAAACAAAGTACTATGTGGTGAACAATTGGTACTGGCTGTTTTGCTTGATTATCAATTCCACGTAATCGCGTCATGGTTAATTTCAAATGTATTATAAGCTTCATCACTATTACTTTTTCTAGTTGCGCCTCTGATTTTCAACTAAAACTATATATCATCTATACAAACAATTAGAACCAAACTGTATCTTTTTTAATAACGAACGTACTTTTCTGAAATTGGAGTGAATGCAAGTTGTAGTAACGAAGAAACGTAGGCTTCCGGGTAGTGTATTGGTTATTCATGTTTTTAGGGTCGAGCCTGCGTTGCATGCGCTCGCGCATGCGTATCGCAGCGAGACGCTTTAGTGTTTAGAAAAGGGCTCGGAGCCCTGTCAACGTCACGTCAGTGTTTTTTATTGGTACGTGGGCTTGCCTAATAAAATCCGCTTGCTTTCATTAGTCGAAGGCACGCATAGGTCATGCCTTTTCCGGTGGCTCGCCCTCCTCCAGCGCAGCGACCAAGTACAGAAAACATGCGAGGCTCGCTGTTTTCCATCGGGCTCATGGACTTCTTTTTCTCTCATTCACGAGCGCGATCTCGCTTGGCAGAAGTCGAGCACTTTACATAATTAACTTCACTTTTTCGGGTTATGTACATAAATGCACTTTTGCCCGATAGGTGAAAAGTCGGGTTAGGAGTTTACAACGCGATCAGCTGTAACATGAGCAAACGCGAGACCCGTTGCATTGCAAATGCTTGTTTTAATAGTTTGTGTCTCCGTCAAGTATTCTCCATCTATTTAATGTAAATCTATTTAATGTGCAGTATCTCTTTCTTCGTGGTCTCCATGAATGCAGTGTGTCTTCCATGTCTGGTGTTTTATTCTGGCTTTTTGTATATCTTGGTCAGTCGGCGAAAGCGTAGGTTTAAGCCTGTGTGGTGATGTCTGGTCCACACTGCTGTAAAGAGAGCAGCGACCCCCGGCGAGGCTTCTTTCAGACTAAGGGGGGAGGTGATGAGAGACCTGGACACCTGTAAAGATACCTGTGAGCTCTCCAAAACAACAGAGCCCCTCCATGGGCTCTTGGCTAGGACGTTAGACTGAAGCTCTAAAGATCCCAGGTTTCCACAGTGACTTTTTGTTTGATATCCATTACCTTCAGTGCTGAGTAGTCAAACTTTAAACCCTCTCAAACTTGGTAAAATAAAACATTACTTTAACAACATCAATCTATTTCCCTCCACATTCCAGCTTCTTTCTTTCTTCACCCCTCATTTCTTTCTGAGCCCCCTTCAGTCCGTCTTTATTTTCTTTATTGGAACAAGTTTCTCAAAGCCCTACTCAGTGTGAGTCTCAGAACTGAGAGAATACTATCACAGGCTGTAAGTTCACTGCTAAGAGGAAAGTTTTACTCCTTGTATGAAGGTCCGAAAGAGTGGAGTGCAACTTTCCACAAACTACTATTTAAATACAATCTCCCGGACCTTCCGTAACCTGAGTCTAGACAGAAATATTTAGAATTCTTCTCTGAAAAAGTGGCAACCCTCCTGCAGGGCTTGAAAGCAGACAATACTCATCATTAGAATCCACAGCCAGCAACACTAGAAAACTGCCACTCATGACCAAGTTAGCAGCAAGTTGGGCCACGGGGATGCTCTCTATGCTTGAAACATCAGATAACTCACTAGAAAACTACCTGGAATTTGGCACCCAGACTCATCCTCAACCTCCCGCTCTGAATTCACATCTCACCATACCTCAGAGAGCTCCACTGTCTCCCGAAACAGAAATGAACTAATTTCAAACACCTTACATACACATTCAAGGCACAACACAACGTAGGCCCCACCTACTTGACCAGTTGCTTCTCTTTCCACAACCACCAAGAGACTTCCATCTACTCAGGGCTCCTACTCACACACATCCCATACATACAGAGAACCAGATCAGGAGGATGGGTGTTCTGTTGCATCACTCCTAAAGCATGGAATGGACTCCCATTTCACACAAGAGCATTTTATTCTCTTCTTCAATTCTGCAAGAAGTTGAAGACCTGCGTTTTTAATAAACCAACCTACCTTAGACAGGGCTACACACACACACGCCTGCTCAGCGCCAGGAAACCCTTGCAGGTGATTGCGTGCCTTACAAATACCCATTACGTTACAGATGCACCCCCAGGGCTCCACCAGATGTTTCACAGCAATGGGTGTGACAGAGCATAACATGGCTGTGCCTTTATGCTTTCTTTGGTAGAAGAGAAGGACAGCATTTACCTTCATATATTGTGTGAAAAACTATACCCATGTAAATGTGATGCATTAAAAGACCACAACATTATGGTGCCTTTGTGAGTGATATTACACTTGTTAGATATAAACTGCTTTTATGAAATGTTAACCAGATGCATTTATACCTTGGTATCTTAACAAATGATATATTTTATAGTCACTCATCATTTACTGTGTTTAAGACAATTGCATTTGTAAAAACATAACTAAAATGTGCTTCCATTCCATTGTTCAAGCTGGAGTTAAGGTCTGCCAATTCCTATGTTTAATTTCAACATGAAACTTGCTTTGTTTGTGCGCTATTTTTCTTTCGTCTGCAGGTGATAGGTAAGGAAGAGAGAGTTGGGTTGCCAAGGACGAAACTTGGTAACAAGGAGCTACAAGAACGGCTCCCTTACTATATTCCTGGGCATGGATGTAATCCAAGGTGGAGCAGATGTGTTCAGAAGAGGATAAAAGTGAATTGGACATAATTCACAATGGTGTCTTGTTAGTAATTGTTTCTTTGGGTGTGATGTCAGCTACTGGAAGGCTCTGGGGTGATTAAAGTGTTGTTCAGTTAGGCAGAGATTCAGAATCTTTTTGCCCCCTTGACTAGAGTGGACTCTAAGGGAAAGATAACTCTCCTTGACTAAGTGGCAGTCGCGACTCACAGGGGTTACCAGAGGTGGGGTGGAGAGCGGGGTGTGGGGAGGCAAGGAGAATATTAACAATATTAAAAAGTTAAAAAACTAAAAACTTACCTGCTCCGTCGCACCGCTGCTCCTCCGTCAGCAGCAGGCTCCCAGCCTGCCCTGCGGCCAATCCTGACGCTGCTCAGAGAAGCGTTAGGATTGGCTGGGAGTGCCCAGCCACGGTGCTCCCAGACAGACTGGGAGCCTGTGCCTGCTCTCTCCAGCCCGGCAGCAGTGTGCCCCAGATGGCCGGCCAAACACACATGTGCACTGAGGGGAGTGCACAGTGCACTCCCCTCACTGCTCGTCACCCCCAATGCCCCACCCCTTTATAATTCTCAGTATAATGTACATGCGACATCAGCTCCCGCGAGTTTCTGTAGTGTAGTGGTTATCACGTTCGCTGCCCCCGTGAAAGGTCGCGGGTTTGAAACTGGGCGGAAACACTTTTAACACTTCCATCTACCTTGTTCTGCATTATTATTAATATCTATGACCACCTAACTTGTTCTGCATTATTAATATATATGACGAGCGATACTTCTGTGCTACAATTTTAATTGATATCATCCATATAGTAACATATTTCAAATAAACAAGATAAGCAACGCATAGATGATGTAAACTGTGCAAAAGATATTAGCTCGCTTGTAATTAGTACGGGACTGAAAATTTTAAAATAATACAAAACTAAAGAAATGAATGTTAAATTATTAAAACTACAGCAGGTTCTACCGAGATTCAAACTCAGATCGCTGGACTCAAAGTCCAGAGTGCTAACCATTACACCATGGAACCTTCCATTGACAAGCATGAGGTGCGTTAGTAGTGAAATGACAGTATCCTGTAGTGTGCACGTCTCCTTGTAAAAGTCCTGATGTTTTTCAGATGTCAGGTTATTAATGGCAAGGAACACAAGCATTGGCAAAGCCAATAGGTATCGCCTATGTGATAGCTACTGGTTTTGCCAGTGATTTAGCCATGCTGCAACATGGCTGAAAGTAAAGGAAAAAAGCTGTATATGACACAGCCAGCATTGATCACTTCATAGTGCTTTTTTTTACATTCATCCATGCTGCACTGAAGCCAGAGCTGCTGTACAATGTGGCTAAAAAAACATTCACAAAACCAATAGATCCCACATAGGCAAGATCTATTAGCTTTACCAAGGCTTGTTTGTCATCTGGAGCCATTGTGGTACTGCCATGAAAGAGCTGCCAACAATAGCCAGGCCCTGTTCATACTGCAATTCGGGTCATCATTCACACTGCTGTCAAGAAACCAGTAATGTTTTATAAAAACACAGCTGAGTGATTTGAGCTAAAAAAAAAGTGTTTGCTCCTTAAGTGCATTTTTCAGTCCGGGGGGGGGGGGGGGATTACATACATTGCAGTGTTGAACCAACGCTTCTGCATTTCTGGGATGCATATGTTACACTTGTACTGATCCTGTTTTGTGATGACATTTGTGGCATATCAACGTGCTAAATAAAAAGACATTTGCGCTGACTAACCAGGGCAAATACGTTCAAATGACGATGCCCAATTGCTGTAGCATCAGTGCAGGGTATGTAATGTAGCGCCTGGGGTCTAGCTTCTATGCCCCAACCATAATCTCCCTTCTGGTGATGCGTGTCACGAGCTACACTTTATGTGGAAGCGCGAGGGATGCCTGAAGAAGTCAAAGACACGCAGGCAGCCGTGGGACTGACACTGTGCTCGAGAGCGCCTAGCAGCAGAGTTTCTAGGTGCTTCCAGGGGTGAGATGATGGCTGTCAGGCCTTTGCTGGGAGCCAGGGGGGGACGAGGAGTTTTCACAACAGATGCTTGTCTCAAAAAGGTGGGGTGGGCTAGGGCAGAGTCAGTCATGGGCAGCCTCCAAGATGGCTCACTAGTAAAGTGCCCCCTGCTGGTACCTGAGCATGACTTACAGGTCACATTCTTAAATCCGAGCCGAGTGGGCTCAACGCTTTTCCCTCACAAGGTATATAAAGTGGCTGCTATGAATACTGGTTATTTACGGTGCTATGAAGGTGACATATGGAAATAGCAAACACTTTAGAAATCAGGTCACTTTACTTTCCTTTTGTTGCACAAGAGCACAGAACCGGATGAGCAGCTCCTCACGTGCACTGTGGCTGGCCAGGGATGGACACTTTACAGAACCAGTGCTGAGCCTCTTAAGCAGAGCTGGATCTGTTCAAGTCTGTGCAAACCCTGGGCCTGCTCACAGCCTGGCAAGCTGCAGACAATGTTGGGTGCAGCCTTAAATGTGAAATCGTTCCAAGTTGCCACTGTTTGTAGTGAGTTTAACAGACACTGTCTCTGGCTTCCTTCCTGCACGAGGCCAGGTAGGAAGCAGTATCACTCCCCCCATCCTGTGTGTTAGAGAATGGTTTCCATTGCAGTGGGAGGCGGGGTCGTCCATGCCAGGTTTTCAAGGTGACCTCGGACGAGCTTAATATGTAACTGTTGTTCATTTCTGGCAATCATATATATATCTTGTGGATATCCTGCAAATCCGGCATGGATCCGACTCTACTGGACTTATGTTGGGCACCCTTGCACTAGAGCAAGGTTTTTTATGTAAAACTGGTAAGTGTTAATATTGTCATTGTTCACGCCTTCACCAATCACAGGGGGGGGCAACATGCCTGCATCCTCACCGCACACTCCCTATCATTCTTACACTGAGCGCCAAGCTTTCCAAAGTTTAAGAATCTACACAACTTTCAGCATTCCTGCTGAGTTCATTGGCCGACATACTTGTTGTGATGGTTTTGCCATTTTATTTCCTGAGCTGTACTTTTCTCAAGAAAGTTAGTTCCCATTATTTTTAATAAACCATTGAGAATGCTGAGAAATCACTTTGTGCGTCTGCGACAAGACACATTTATTTTTTTGAATTCTAAGTAAAGGTAATCAAGATGGAAAGACAATGGCTGTATGACTGACTTCAACAGAAAGCCCTCCCCCATGCTTGCTGCTGAAATATTGAGATATTAGAAAAGCACTGAAAATGTGCATTGCTAAAGCGGCATGTGTTTTCCAGAGTACGCAAATGAAGAGGAAAAGCACGCCTTGCCAATTAAAATGCAGAGTCACCCTTTGTAGTTATTGTGCGATGAGTTTCCAAAAAGTACTCCGGTGGTAGATGAAATGATGCTGATTGTAGGTTTGTGATGCTGGAGAATGAGATAGGCATCTGAAAATAAACAGCATGCATCCTGAAGACACAGCTTGATATGTGACCTCGGTCTTTAAATGCCCAGCACACATACACATGATCACCATGGGCCCCACTGCTGGCAGGTACATAACCTGAAGGCTGCAGTCACATGATGCTTCCGTCCCTTCGATAGCTCAGTTGGTAGAGCGGAGGACTGTAGTGGTGAAGCTGATATCCTTAGGTCGCTGGTTCAAATCCGGCTCGAAGGATTTTTTTTCGTATTTGCTCTTCATATTTCTTTTCACATTCTGAAATTAAAATACGCCATGTTTTGAAGCAACGACGCTAGAGCTTGACAATTGTTTTTGTCTCCCCCATTTTTCTCAGATGGCACCAAGAAGTGAATTTAGCCAGAGCAGAAATGGACGGAGGTGCAGCCGCTGATCCCAGTGACTGTCAGAGAGAGAAAAGGAGGAGTCTGTGCAGAGGAAGCTGTAAATCAGTGATACAAAGAGAGCGGCTCTTTCCTTGCACAGATGGGGTCAACACTGACATTTCTGTGGGTGCAGCGCCCCCAGCAGGGGGACAGGTAGAACAATCAGTAGGAGGTCAGGTACCAGGGAGTCATCAGTTCCTCGTTAGTATAGTGGTCAGTATCCCCGCCTGTCACGCGGGAGACCGGGGTTCAATTCCCCGACGGGGAGACTATGTTTATGACTTAACCATGTTTACACTTTAGAAATACATTTTGTTATTTGTTTCGTTTACAATCTCGACATTTTAGAAGTATTGCGATTTAATGTATATGAAGTGCACTGTATAATATGATCAGTGGCAGCATATAGAATTGTAATAAATACCAACACCGAGGCGCCTCTAGCAGAGCTGGCAGGCTTGGAAATCCAACAGAGAAAGCTTTCAACATGAAGGAATCAAGTTTTGGGAACACATTTGTACATTTTGATTTTAAGTTATGGACCACTTAGTCGACAGCGAATGTTTAATATTTACAGAAAAACAAAGTACTATGTGGTGAACAATTGGTACTGGCTGTTTTGCTTGATTATCAATTCCACGTAATCGCGTCATGGTTAATTTCAAATGTATTATAAGCTTCATCACTATTACTTTTTCTAGTTGCGCCTCTGATTTTCAACTAAAACTATATATCATCTATACAAACAATTAGAACCAAACTGTATCTTTTTTAATAACGAACGTACTTTTCTGAAATTGGAGTGAATGCAAGTTGTAGTAACGAAGAAACGTAGGCTTCCGGGTAGTGTATTGGTTATTCATGTTTTTAGGGTCGAGCCTGCGTTGCATGCGCTCGCGCATGCGTATCGCAGCGAGACGCTTTAGTGTTTAGAAAAGGGCTCGGAGCCCTGTCAACGTCACGTCAGTGTTTTTTATTGGTACGTGGGCTTGCCTAATAAAATCCGCTTGCTTTCATTAGTCGAAGGCACGCATAGGTCATGCCTTTTCCGGTGGCTCGCCCTCCTCCAGCGCAGCGACCAAGTACAGAAAACATGCGAGGCTCGCTGTTTTCCATCGGGCTCATGGACTTCTTTTTCTCTCATTCACGAGCGCGATCTCGCTTGGCAGAAGTCGAGCACTTTACATAATTAACTTCACTTTTTCGGGTTATGTACATAAATGCACTTTTGCCCGATAGGTGAAAAGTCGGGTTAGGAGTTTACAACGCGATCAGCTGTAACATGAGCAAACGCGAGACCCGTTGCATTGCAAATGCTTGTTTTAATAGTTTGTGTCTCCGTCAAGTATTCTCCATCTATTTAATGTAAATCTATTTAATGTGCAGTATCTCTTTCTTCGTGGTCTCCATGAATGCAGTGTGTCTTCCATGTCTGGTGTTTTATTCTGGCTTTTTGTATATCTTGGTCAGTCGGCGAAAGCGTAGGTTTAAGCCTGTGTGGTGATGTCTGGTCCACACTGCTGTAAAGAGAGCAGCGACCCCCGGCGAGGCTTCTTTCAGACTAAGGGGGGAGGTGATGAGAGACCTGGACACCTGTAAAGATACCTGTGAGCTCTCCAAAACAACAGAGCCCCTCCATGGGCTCTTGGCTAGGACGTTAGACTGAAGCTCTAAAGATCCCAGGTTTCCACAGTGACTTTTTGTTTGATATCCATTACCTTCAGTGCTGAGTAGTCAAACTTTAAACCCTCTCAAACTTGGTAAAATAAAACATTACTTTAACAACATCAATCTATTTCCCTCCACATTCCAGCTTCTTTCTTTCTTCACCCCTCATTTCTTTCTGAGCCCCCTTCAGTCCGTCTTTATTTTCTTTATTGGAACAAGTTTCTCAAAGCCCTACTCAGTGTGAGTCTCAGAACTGAGAGAATACTATCACAGGCTGTAAGTTCACTGCTAAGAGGAAAGTTTTACTCCTTGTATGAAGGTCCGAAAGAGTGGAGTGCAACTTTCCACAAACTACTATTTAAATACAATCTCCCGGACCTTCCGTAACCTGAGTCTAGACAGAAATATTTAGAATTCTTCTCTGAAAAAGTGGCAACCCTCCTGCAGGGCTTGAAAGCAGACAATACTCATCATTAGAATCCACAGCCAGCAACACTAGAAAACTGCCACTCATGACCAAGTTAGCAGCAAGTTGGGCCACGGGGATGCTCTCTATGCTTGAAACATCAGATAACTCACTAGAAAACTACCTGGAATTTGGCACCCAGACTCATCCTCAACCTCCCGCTCTGAATTCACATCTCACCATACCTCAGAGAGCTCCACTGTCTCCCGAAACAGAAATGAACTAATTTCAAACACCTTACATACACATTCAAGGCACAACACAACGTAGGCCCCACCTACTTGACCAGTTGCTTCTCTTTCCACAACCACCAAGAGACTTCCATCTACTCAGGGCTCCTACTCACACACATCCCATACATACAGAGAACCAGATCAGGAGGATGGGTGTTCTGTTGCATCACTCCTAAAGCATGGAATGGACTCCCATTTCACACAAGAGCATTTTATTCTCTTCTTCAATTCTGCAAGAAGTTGAAGACCTGCGTTTTTAATAAACCAACCTACCTTAGACAGGGCTACACACACACACGCCTGCTCAGCGCCAGGAAACCCTTGCAGGTGATTGCGTGCCTTACAAATACCCATTACGTTACAGATGCACCCCCAGGGCTCCACCAGATGTTTCACAGCAATGGGTGTGACAGAGCATAACATGGCTGTGCCTTTATGCTTTCTTTGGTAGAAGAGAAGGACAGCATTTACCTTCATATATTGTGTGAAAAACTATACCCATGTAAATGTGATGCATTAAAAGACCACAACATTATGGTGCCTTTGTGAGTGATATTACACTTGTTAGATATAAACTGCTTTTATGAAATGTTAACCAGATGCATTTATACCTTGGTATCTTAACAAATGATATATTTTATAGTCACTCATCATTTACTGTGTTTAAGACAATTGCATTTGTAAAAACATAACTAAAATGTGCTTCCATTCCATTGTTCAAGCTGGAGTTAAGGTCTGCCAATTCCTATGTTTAATTTCAACATGAAACTTGCTTTGTTTGTGCGCTATTTTTCTTTCGTCTGCAGGTGATAGGTAAGGAAGAGAGAGTTGGGTTGCCAAGGACGAAACTTGGTAACAAGGAGCTACAAGAACGGCTCCCTTACTATATTCCTGGGCATGGATGTAATCCAAGGTGGAGCAGATGTGTTCAGAAGAGGATAAAAGTGAATTGGACATAATTCACAATGGTGTCTTGTTAGTAATTGTTTCTTTGGGTGTGATGTCAGCTACTGGAAGGCTCTGGGGTGATTAAAGTGTTGTTCAGTTAGGCAGAGATTCAGAATCTTTTTGCCCCCTTGACTAGAGTGGACTCTAAGGGAAAGATAACTCTCCTTGACTAAGTGGCAGTCGCGACTCACAGGGGTTACCAGAGGTGGGGTGGAGAGCGGGGTGTGGGGAGGCAAGGAGAATATTAACAATATTAAAAAGTTAAAAAACTAAAAACTTACCTGCTCCGTCGCACCGCTGCTCCTCCGTCAGCAGCAGGCTCCCAGCCTGCCCTGCGGCCAATCCTGACGCTGCTCAGAGAAGCGTTAGGATTGGCTGGGAGTGCCCAGCCACGGTGCTCCCAGACAGACTGGGAGCCTGTGCCTGCTCTCTCCAGCCCGGCAGCAGTGTGCCCCAGATGGCCGGCCAAACACACATGTGCACTGAGGGGAGTGCACAGTGCACTCCCCTCACTGCTCGTCACCCCCAATGCCCCACCCCTTTATAATTCTCAGTATAATGTACATGCGACATCAGCTCCCGCGAGTTTCTGTAGTGTAGTGGTTATCACGTTCGCTGCCCCCGTGAAAGGTCGCGGGTTTGAAACTGGGCGGAAACACTTTTAACACTTCCATCTACCTTGTTCTGCATTATTATTAATATCTATGACCACCTAACTTGTTCTGCATTATTAATATATATGACGAGCGATACTTCTGTGCTACAATTTTAATTGATATCATCCATATAGTAACATATTTCAAATAAACAAGATAAGCAACGCATAGATGATGTAAACTGTGCAAAAGATATTAGCTCGCTTGTAATTAGTACGGGACTGAAAATTTTAAAATAATACAAAACTAAAGAAATGAATGTTAAATTATTAAAACTACAGCAGGTTCTACCGAGATTCAAACTCAGATCGCTGGACTCAAAGTCCAGAGTGCTAACCATTACACCATGGAACCTTCCATTGACAAGCATGAGGTGCGTTAGTAGTGAAATGACAGTATCCTGTAGTGTGCACGTCTCCTTGTAAAAGTCCTGATGTTTTTCAGATGTCAGGTTATTAATGGCAAGGAACACAAGCATTGGCAAAGCCAATAGGTATCGCCTATGTGATAGCTACTGGTTTTGCCAGTGATTTAGCCATGCTGCAACATGGCTGAAAGTAAAGGAAAAAAGCTGTATATGACACAGCCAGCATTGATCACTTCATAGTGCTTTTTTTTACATTCATCCATGCTGCACTGAAGCCAGAGCTGCTGTACAATGTGGCTAAAAAAACATTCACAAAACCAATAGATCCCACATAGGCAAGATCTATTAGCTTTACCAAGGCTTGTTTGTCATCTGGAGCCATTGTGGTACTGCCATGAAAGAGCTGCCAACAATAGCCAGGCCCTGTTCATACTGCAATTCGGGTCATCATTCACACTGCTGTCAAGAAACCAGTAATGTTTTATAAAAACACAGCTGAGTGATTTGAGCTAAAAAAAAAGTGTTTGCTCCTTAAGTGCATTTTTCAGTCCGGGGGGGGGGGGGGGATTACATACATTGCAGTGTTGAACCAACGCTTCTGCATTTCTGGGATGCATATGTTACACTTGTACTGATCCTGTTTTGTGATGACATTTGTGGCATATCAACGTGCTAAATAAAAAGACATTTGCGCTGACTAACCAGGGCAAATACGTTCAAATGA
Source organism: Pleurodeles waltl (assembly GCF_031143425.1). Taxonomy (NCBI): domain Eukaryota; kingdom Metazoa; phylum Chordata; class Amphibia; order Caudata; family Salamandridae; genus Pleurodeles; species Pleurodeles waltl. Next base: position 30,892 of record NW_027149942.1, read on the forward strand.
CGATGCCCAATTGCTGTAGCATCAGTGCAGGGTATGTAATGTAGCGCCTGGGGTCTAGCTTCTATGCCCCAACCATAATCTCCCTTCTGGTGATGCGTGTCACGAGCTACACTTTATGTGGAAGCGCGAGGGATGCCTGAAGAAGTCAAAGACACGCAGGCAGCCGTGGGACTGACACTGTGCTCGAGAGCGCCTAGCAGCAGAGTTTCTAGGTGCTTCCAGGGGTGAGATGATGGCTGTCAGGCCTTTGCTGGGAGCCAGGGGGGGACGAGGAGTTTTCACAACAGATGCTTGTCTCAAAAAGGTGGGGTGGGCTAGGGCAGAGTCAGTCATGGGCAGCCTCCAAGATGGCTCACTAGTAAAGTGCCCCCTGCTGGTACCTGAGCATGACTTACAGGTCACATTCTTAAATCCGAGCCGAGTGGGCTCAACGCTTTTCCCTCACAAGGTATATAAAGTGGCTGCTATGAATACTGGTTATTTACGGTGCTATGAAGGTGACATATGGAAATAGCAAACACTTTAGAAATCAGGTCACTTTACTTTCCTTTTGTTGCACAAGAGCACAGAACCGGATGAGCAGCTCCTCACGTGCACTGTGGCTGGCCAGGGATGGACACTTTACAGAACCAGTGCTGAGCCTCTTAAGCAGAGCTGGATCTGTTCAAGTCTGTGCAAACCCTGGGCCTGCTCACAGCCTGGCAAGCTGCAGACAATGTTGGGTGCAGCCTTAAATGTGAAATCGTTCCAAGTTGCCACTGTTTGTAGTGAGTTTAACAGACACTGTCTCTGGCTTCCTTCCTGCACGAGGCCAGGTAGGAAGCAGTATCACTCCCCCCATCCTGTGTGTTAGAGAATGGTTTCCATTGCAGTGGGAGGCGGGGTCGTCCATGCCAGGTTTTCAAGGTGACCTCGGACGAGCTTAATATGTAACTGTTGTTCATTTCTGGCAATCATATATATATCTTGTGGATATCCTGCAAATCCGGCATGGATCCGACTCTACTGGACTTATGTTGGGCACCCTTGCACTAGAGCAAGGTTTTTTATGTAAAACTGGTAAGTGTTAATATTGTCATTGTTCACGCCTTCACCAATCACAGGGGGGGGCAACATGCCTGCATCCTCACCGCACACTCCCTATCATTCTTACACTGAGCGCCAAGCTTTCCAAAGTTTAAGAATCTACACAACTTTCAGCATTCCTGCTGAGTTCATTGGCCGACATACTTGTTGTGATGGTTTTGCCATTTTATTTCCTGAGCTGTACTTTTCTCAAGAAAGTTAGTTCCCATTATTTTTAATAAACCATTGAGAATGCTGAGAAATCACTTTGTGCGTCTGCGACAAGACACATTTATTTTTTTGAATTCTAAGTAAAGGTAATCAAGATGGAAAGACAATGGCTGTATGACTGACTTCAACAGAAAGCCCTCCCCCATGCTTGCTGCTGAAATATTGAGATATTAGAAAAGCACTGAAAATGTGCATTGCTAAAGCGGCATGTGTTTTCCAGAGTACGCAAATGAAGAGGAAAAGCACGCCTTGCCAATTAAAATGCAGAGTCACCCTTTGTAGTTATTGTGCGATGAGTTTCCAAAAAGTACTCCGGTGGTAGATGAAATGATGCTGATTGTAGGTTTGTGATGCTGGAGAATGAGATAGGCATCTGAAAATAAACAGCATGCATCCTGAAGACACAGCTTGATATGTGACCTCGGTCTTTAAATGCCCAGCACACATACACATGATCACCATGGGCCCCACTGCTGGCAGGTACATAACCTGAAGGCTGCAGTCACATGATGCTTCCGTCCCTTCGATAGCTCAGTTGGTAGAGCGGAGGACTGTAGTGGTGAAGCTGATATCCTTAGGTCGCTGGTTCAAATCCGGCTCGAAGGATTTTTTTTCGTATTTGCTCTTCATATTTCTTTTCACATTCTGAAATTAAAATACGCCATGTTTTGAAGCAACGACGCTAGAGCTTGACAATTGTTTTTGTCTCCCCCATTTTTCTCAGATGGCACCAAGAAGTGAATTTAGCCAGAGCAGAAATGGATGGAGGTGCAGCCGCTGATCCCAGGGATTGTCAGAGAGAGAAAAGGAGGAGTCTGTGCAGAGGAAGCTGTAAATCAGTGATACAAAGAGAGCGGCTCTTTCCTTGCACAGATGGGGTCAACACTGACATTTCTGTGGGTGCAGCGCCCCCAGCAGGGGGACAGGTAGAACAATCAGTAGGAGGTCAGGTACCAGGGAGTCATCAGTTCCTCGTTAGTATAGTGGTCAGTATCCCCGCCTGTCACGCGGGAGACCGGGGTTCAATTCCCCGACGGGGAGACTATGTTTATGACTTAACCATGTTTACACTTTAGAAATACATTTTGTTATTTGTTTCGTTTACAATCTCGACATTTTAGAAGTATTGCGATTTAATGTATATGAAGTGCACTGTATAATATGATCAGTGGCAGCATATAGAATTGTAATAAATACCAACACCGAGGCGCCTCTAGCAGAGCTGGCAGGCTTGGAAATCCAACAGAGAAAGCTTTCAACATGAAGGAATCAAGTTTTGGGAACACATTTGTACATTTTGATTTTAAGTTATGGACCACTTAGTCGACAGCGAATGTTTAATATTTACAGAAAAACAAAGTACTATGTGGTGAACAATTGGTACTGGCTGTTTTGCTTGATTATCAATTCCACGTAATCGCGTCATGGTTAATTTCAAATGTATTATAAGCTTCATCACTATTACTTTTTCTAGTTGCGCCTCTGATTTTCAACTAAAACTATATATCATCTATTCAAACAATTAGAACCAAACTGTATCTTTTTTAATAACGAACGTACTTTTCTGAAATTGGAGTGAATGCAAGTTGTAGTAACGAAGAAACGTAGGCTTCCGGGTAGTGTATTGGTTATTCATGTTTTTAGGGTCGAGCCTGCGTTGCATGCGCTCGCGCATGCGTATCGCAGCGAGACGCTTTAGTGTTTAGAAAAGGGCTCGGAGCCCTGTCAACGTCACGTCAGTGTTTTTTATTGGTACGTGGGCTTGCCTAATAAAATCCGCTTGCTTTCATTAGTCGAAGGCACGCATAGGTCATGCCTTTTCCGGTGGCTCGCCCTCCTCCAGCGCAGCGACCAAGTACAGAAAACATGCGAGGCTCGCTGTTTTCCATCGGGCTCATGGACTTCTTTTTCTCTCATTCACGAGCGCGATCTCGCTTGGCAGAAGTCGAGCACTTTACATAATTAACTTCACTTTTTCGGGTTATGTACATAAATGCACTTTTGCCCGATAGGTGAAAAGTCGGGTTAGGAGTTTACAACGCGATCAGCTGTAACATGAGCAAACGCGAGACCCGTTGCATTGCAAATGCTTGTTTTAATAGTTTGTGTCTCCGTCAAGTATTCTCCATCTATTTAATGTAAATCTATTTAATGTGCAGTATCTCTTTCTTCGTGGTCTCCATGAATGCAGTGTGTCTTCCATGTCTGGTGTTTTATTCTGGCTTTTTGTATATCTTGGTCAGTCGGCGAAAGCGTAGGTTTAAGCCTGTGTGGTGATGTCTGGTCCACACTGCTGTAAAGAGAGCAGCGACCCCCGGCGAGGCTTCTTTCAGACTAAGGGGGGAGGTGATGAGAGACCTGGACACCTGTAAAGATACCTGTGAGCTCTCCAAAACAACAGAGCCCCTCCATGGGCTCTTGGCTAGGACGTTAGACTGAAGCTCTAAAGATCCCAGGTTTCCACAGTGACTTTTTGTTTGATATCCATTACCTTCAGTGCTGAGTAGTCAAACTTTAAACCCTCTCAAACTTGGTAAAATAAAACATTACTTTAACAACATCAATCTATTTCCCTCCACATTCCAGCTTCTTTCTTTCTTCACCCCTCATTTCTTTCTGAGCCCCCTTCAGTCCGTCTTTATTTTCTTTATTGGAACAAGTTTCTCAAAGCCCTACTCAGTGTGAGTCTCAGAACTGAGAGAATACTATCACAGGCTGTAAGTTCACTGCTAAGAGGAAAGTTTTACTCCTTGTATGAAGGTCCGAAAGAGTGGAGTGCAACTTTCCACAAACTACTATTTAAATACAATCTCCCGGACCTTCCGTAACCTGAGTCTAGACAGAAATATTTAGAATTCTTCTCTGAAAAAGTGGCAACCCTCCTGCAGGGCTTGAAAGCAGACAATACTCATCATTAGAATCCACAGCCAGCAACACTAGAAAACTGCCACTCATGACCAAGTTAGCAGCAAGTTGGGCCACGGGGATGCTCTCTATGCTTGAAACATCAGATAACTCACTAGAAAACTACCTGGAATTTGGCACCCAGACTCATCCTCAACCTCCCGCTCTGAATTCACATCTCACCATACCTCAGAGAGCTCCACTGTCTCCCGAAACAGAAATGAACTAATTTCAAACACCTTACATACACATTCAAGGCACAACACAACGTAGGCCCCACCTACTTGACCAGTTGCTTCTCTTTCCACAACCACCAAGAGACTTCCATCTACTCAGGGCTCCTACTCACACACATCCCATACATACAGAGAACCAGATCAGGAGGATGGGTGTTCTGTTGCATCACTCCTAAAGCATGGAATGGACTCCCATTTCACACAAGAGCATTTTATTCTCTTCTTCAATTCTGCAAGAAGTTGAAGACCTGCGTTTTTAATAAACCAACCTACCTTAGACAGGGCTACACACACACACGCCTGCTCAGCGCCAGGAAACCCTTGCAGGTGATTGCGTGCCTTACAAATACCCATTACGTTACAGATGCACCCCCAGGGCTCCACCAGATGTTTCACAGCAATGGGTGTGACAGAGCATAACATGGCTGTGCCTTTATGCTTTCTTTGGTAGAAGAGAAGGACAGCATTTACCTTCATATATTGTGTGAAAAACTATACCCATGTAAATGTGATGCATTAAAAGACCACAACATTATGGTGCCTTTGTGAGTGATATTACACTTGTTAGATATAAACTGCTTTTATGAAATGTTAACCAGATGCATTTATACCTTGGTATCTTAACAAATGATATATTTTATAGTCACTCATCATTTACTGTGTTTAAGACAATTGCATTTGTAAAAACATAACTAAAATGTGCTTCCATTCCATTGTTCAAGCTGGAGTTAAGGTCTGCCAATTCCTATGTTTAATTTCAACATGAAACTTGCTTTGTTTGTGCGCTATTTTTCTTTCGTCTGCAGGTGATAGGTAAGGAAGAGAGAGTTGGGTTGCCAAGGACGAAACTTGGTAACAAGGAGCTACAAGAACGGCTCCCTTACTATATTCCTGGGCATGGATGTAATCCAAGGTGGAGCAGATGTGTTCAGAAGAGGATAAAAGTGAATTGGACATAATTCACAATGGTGTCTTGTTAGTAATTGTTTCTTTGGGTGTGATGTCAGCTACTGGAAGGCTCTGGGGTGATTAAAGTGTTGTTCAGTTAGGCAGAGATTCAGAATCTTTTTGCCCCCTTGACTAGAGTGGACTCTAAGGGAAAGATAACTCTCCTTGACTAAGTGGCAGTCGCGACTCACAGGGGTTACCAGAGGTGGGGTGGAGAGCGGGGTGTGGGGAGGCAAGGAGAATATTAACAATATTAAAAAGTTAAAAAACTAAAAACTTACCTGCTCCGTCGCACCGCTGCTCCTCCGTCAGCAGCAGGCTCCCAGCCTGCCCTGCGGCCAATCCTGACGCTGCTCAGAGAAGCGTTAGGATTGGCTGGGAGTGCCCAGCCACGGTGCTCCCAGACAGACTGGGAGCCTGTGCCTGCTCTCTCCAGCCCGGCAGCAGTGTGCCCCAGATGGCCGGCCAAACACACATGTGCACTGAGGGGAGTGCACAGTGCACTCCCCTCACTGCTCGTCACCCCCAATGCCCCACCCCTTTATAATTCTCAGTATAATGTACATGCGACATCAGCTCCCGCGAGTTTCTGTAGTGTAGTGGTTATCACGTTCGCTGCCCCCGTGAAAGGTCGCGGGTTTGAAACTGGGCGGAAACACTTTTAACACTTCCATCTACCTTGTTCTGCATTATTATTAATATCTATGACCACCTAACTTGTTCTGCATTATTAATATATATGACGAGCGATACTTCTGTGCTACAATTTTAATTGATATCATCCATATAGTAACATATTTCAAATAAACAAGATAAGCAACGCATAGATGATGTAAACTGTGCAAAAGATATTAGCTCGCTTGTAATTAGTACGGGACTGAAAATTTTAAAATAATACAAAACTAAAGAAATGAATGTTAAATTATTAAAACTACAGCAGGTTCTACCGAGATTCAAACTCAGATCGCTGGACTCAAAGTCCAGAGTGCTAACCATTACACCATGGAACCTTCCATTGACAAGCATGAGGTGCGTTAGTAGTGAAATGACAGTATCCTGTAGTGTGCACGTCTCCTTGTAAAAGTCCTGATGTTTTTCAGATGTCAGGTTATTAATGGCAAGGAACACAAGCATTGGCAAAGCCAATAGGTATCGCCTATGTGATAGCTACTGGTTTTGCCAGTGATTTAGCCATGCTGCAACATGGCTGAAAGTAAAGGAAAAAAGCTGTATATGACACAGCCAGCATTGATCACTTCATAGTGCTTTTTTTTACATTCATCCATGCTGCACTGAAGCCAGAGCTGCTGTACAATGTGGCTAAAAAAACATTCACAAAACCAATAGATCCCACATAGGCAAGATCTATTAGCTTTACCAAGGCTTGTTTGTCATCTGGAGCCATTGTGGTACTGCCATGAAAGAGCTGCCAACAATAGCCAGGCCCTGTTCATACTGCAATTCGGGTCATCATTCACACTGCTGTCAAGAAACCAGTAATGTTTTATAAAAACACAGCTGAGTGATTTGAGCTAAAAAAAAAGTGTTTGCTCCTTAAGTGCATTTTTCAGTCCGGGGGGGGGGGGGGGGATTACATACATTGCAGTGTTGAACCAACGCTTCTGCATTTCTGGGATGCATATGTTACACTTGTACTGATCCTGTTTTGTGATGACATTTGTGGCATATCAACGTGCTAAATAAAAAGACATTTGCGCTGACTAACCAGGGCAAATACGTTCAAATGACGATGCCCAATTGCTGTAGCATCAGTGCAGGGTATGTAATGTAGCGCCTGGGGTCTAGCTTCTATGCCCCAACCATAATCTCCCTTCTGGTGATGCGTGTCACGAGCTACACTTTATGTGGAAGCGCGAGGGATGCCTGAAGAAGTCAAAGACACGCAGGCAGCCGTGGGACTGACACTGTGCTCGAGAGCGCCTAGCAGCAGAGTTTCTAGGTGCTTCCAGGGGTGAGATGATGGCTGTCAGGCCTTTGCTGGGAGCCAGGGGGGGACGAGGAGTTTTCACAACAGATGCTTGTCTCAAAAAGGTGGGGTGGGCTAGGGCAGAGTCAGTCATGGGCAGCCTCCAAGATGGCTCACTAGTAAAGTGCCCCCTGCTGGTACCTGAGCATGACTTACAGGTCACATTCTTAAATCCGAGCCGAGTGGGCTCAACGCTTTTCCCTCACAAGGTATATAAAGTGGCTGCTATGAATACTGGTTATTTACGGTGCTATGAAGGTGACATATGGAAATAGCAAACACTTTAGAAATCAGGTCACTTTACTTTCCTTTTGTTGCACAAGAGCACAGAACCGGATGAGCAGCTCCTCACGTGCACTGTGGCTGGCCAGGGATGGACACTTTACAGAACCAGTGCTGAGCCTCTTAAGCAGAGCTGGATCTGTTCAAGTCTGTGCAAACCCTGGGCCTGCTCACAGCCTGGCAAGCTGCAGACAATGTTGGGTGCAGCCTTAAATGTGAAATCGTTCCAAGTTGCCACTGTTTGTAGTGAGTTTAACAGACACTGTCTCTGGCTTCCTTCCTGCACGAGGCCAGGTAGGAAGCAGTATCACTCCCCCCATCCTGTGTGTTAGAGAATGGTTTCCATTGCAGTGGGAGGCGGGGTCGTCCATGCCAGGTTTTCAAGGTGACCTCGGACGAGCTTAATATGTAACTGTTGTTCATTTCTGGCAATCATATATATATCTTGTGGATATCCTGCAAATCCGGCATGGATCCGACTCTACTGGACTTATGTTGGGCACCCTTGCACTAGAGCAAGGTTTTTTATGTAAAACTGGTAAGTGTTAATATTGTCATTGTTCACGCCTTCACCAATCACAGGGGGGGGCAACATGCCTGCATCCTCACCGCACACTCCCTATCATTCTTACACTGAGCGCCAAGCTTTCCAAAGTTTAAGAATCTACACAACTTTCAGCATTCCTGCTGAGTTCATTGGCCGACATACTTGTTGTGATGGTTTTGCCATTTTATTTCCTGAGCTGTACTTTTCTCAAGAAAGTTAGTTCCCATTATTTTTAATAAACCATTGAGAATGCTGAGAAATCACTGTGTGCGTCTGCGACAAGACACATTTATTTTTTTGAATTCTAAGTAAAGGTAATCAAGATGGAAAGACAATGGCTGTATGACTGACTTCAACAGAAAGCCCTCCCCCATGCTTGCTGCTGAAATATTGAGATATTAGAAAAGCACTGAAAATGTGCATTGCTAAAGCGGCATGTGTTTTCCAGAGTACGCAAATGAAGAGGAAAAGCACGCCTTGCCAATTAAAATGCAGAGTCACCCTTTGTAGTTATTGTGCGATGAGTTTCCAAAAAGTACTCCGGTGGTAGATGAAATGATGCTGATTGTAGGTTTGTGATGCTGGAGAATGAGATAGGCATCTGAAAATAAACAGCATGCATCCTGAAGACACAGCTTGATATGTGACCTCGGTCTTTAAATGCCCAGCACACATACACATGATCACCATGGGCCCCACTGCTGGCAGGTACATAACCTGAAGGCTGCAGTCACATGATGCTTCCGTCCCTTCGATAGCTCAGTTGGTAGAGCGGAGGACTGTAGTGGTGAAGCTGATATCCTTAGGTCGCTGGTTCAAATCCGGCTCGAAGGATTTTTTTTCGTATTTGCTCTTCATATTTCTTTTCACATTCTGAAATTAAAATACGCCATGTTTTGAAGCAACGACGCTAGAGCTTGACAATTGTTTTTGTCTCCCCCATTTTTCTCAGATGGCACCAAGAAGTGAATTTAGCCAGAGCAGAAATGGATGGAGGTGCAGCCGCTGATCCCAGGGATTGTCAGAGAGAGAAAAGGAGGAGTCTGTGCAGAGGAAGCTGTAAATCAGTGATACAAAGAGAGCGGCTCTTTCCTTGCACAGATGGGGTCAACACTGACATTTCTGTGGGTGCAGCGCCCCCAGCAGGGGGACAGGTAGAACAATCAGTAGGAGGTCAGGTACCAGGGAGTCATCAGTTCCTCGTTAGTATAGTGGTCAGTATCCCCGCCTGTCACGCGGGAGACCGGGGTTCAATTCCCCGACGGGGAGACTATGTTTATGACTTAACCATGTTTACACTTTAGAAATACATTTTGTTATTTGTTTCGTTTACAATCTCGACATTTTAGAAGTATTGCGATTTAATGTATATGAAGTGCACTGTATAATATGATCAGTGGCAGCATATAGAATTGTAATAAATACCAACACCGAGGCGCCTCTAGCAGAGCTGGCAGGCTTGGAAATCCAACAGAGAAAGCTTTCAACATGAAGGAATCAAGTTTTGGGAACACATTTGTACATTTTGATTTTAAGTTATGGACCACTTAGTCGACAGCGAATGTTTAATATTTACAGAAAAACAAAGTACTATGTGGTGAACAATTGGTACTGGCTGTTTTGCTTGATTATCAATTCCACGTAATCGCGTCATGGTTAATTTCAAATGTATTATAAGCTTCATCACTATTACTTTTTCTAGTTGCGCCTCTGATTTTCAACTAAAACTATATATCATCTATTCAAACAATTAGAACCAAACTGTATCTTTTTTAATAACGAACGTACTTTTCTGAAATTGGAGTGAATGCAAGTTGTAGTAACGAAGAAACGTAGGCTTCCGGGTAGTGTATTGGTTATTCATGTTTTTAGGGTCGAGCCTGCGTTGCATGCGCTCGCGCATGCGTATCGCAGCGAGACGCTTTAGTGTTTAGAAAAGGGCTCGGAGCCCTGTCAACGTCACGTCAGTGTTTTTTATTGGTACGTGGGCTTGCCTAATAAAATCCGCTTGCTTTCATTAGTCGAAGGCACGCATAGGTCATGCCTTTTCCGGTGGCTCGCCCTCCTCCAGCGCAGCGACCAAGTACAGAAAACATGCGAGGCTCGCTGTTTTCCATCGGGCTCATGGACTTCTTTTTCTCTCATTCACGAGCGCGATCTCGCTTGGCAGAAGTCGAGCACTTTACATAATTAACTTCACTTTTTCGGGTTATGTACATAAATGCACTTTTGCCCGATAGGTGAAAAGTCGGGTTAGGAGTTTACAACGCGATCAGCTGTAACATGAGCAAACGCGAGACCCGTTGCATTGCAAATGCTTGTTTTAATAGTTTGTGTCTCCGTCAAGTATTCTCCATCTATTTAATGTAAATCTATTTAATGTGCAGTATCTCTTTCTTCGTGGTCTCCATGAATGCAGTGTGTCTTCCATGTCTGGTGTTTTATTCTGGCTTTTTGTATATCTTGGTCAGTCGGCGAAAGCGTAGGTTTAAGCCTGTGTGGTGATGTCTGGTCCACACTGCTGTAAAGAGAGCAGCGACCCCCGGCGAGGCTTCTTTCAGACTAAGGGGGGAGGTGATGAGAGACCTGGACACCTGTAAAGATACCTGTGAGCTCTCCAAAACAACAGAGCCCCTCCATGGGCTCTTGGCTAGGACGTTAGACTGAAGCTCTAAAGATCCCAGGTTTCCACAGTGACTTTTTGTTTGATATCCATTACCTTCAGTGCTGAGTAGTCAAACTTTAAACCCTCTCAAACTTGGTAAAATAAAACATTACTTTAACAACATCAATCTATTTCCCTCCACATTCCAGCTTCTTTCTTTCTTCACCCCTCATTTCTTTCTGAGCCCCCTTCAGTCCGTCTTTATTTTCTTTATTGGAACAAGTTTCTCAAAGCCCTACTCAGTGTGAGTCTCAGAACTGAGAGAATACTATCACAGGCTGTAAGTTCACTGCTAAGAGGAAAGTTTTACTCCTTGTATGAAGGTCTGAAAGAGTGGAGTGCAACTTTCCACAAACTACTATTTAAATACAATCTCCCGGACCTTCCGTAACCTGAGTCTAGACAGAAATATTTAGAATTCTTCTCTGAAAAAGTGGCAACCCTCCTGCAGGGCTTGAAAGCAGACAATACTCATCATTAGAATCCACAGCCAGCAACACTAGAAAACTGCCACTCATGACCAAGTTAGCAGCAAGTTGGGCCACGGGGATGCTCTCTATGCTTGAAACATCAGATAACTCACTAGAAAACTACCTGGAATTTGGCACCCAGACTCATCCTCAACCTCCCGCTCTGAATTCACATCTCACCATACCTCAGAGAGCTCCACTGTCTCCCGAAACAGAAATGAACTAATTTCAAACACCTTACATACACATTCAAGGCACAACACAACGTAGGCCCCACCTACTTGACCAGTTGCTTCTCTTTCCACAACCACCAAGAGACTTCCATCTACTCAGGGCTCCTACTCACACACATCCCATACATACAGAGAACCAGATCAGGAGGATGGGTGTTCTGTTGCATCACTCCTAAAGCATGGAATGGACTCCCATTTCACACAAGAGCATTTTATTCTCTTCTTCAATTCTGCAAGAAGTTGAAGACCTGCGTTTTTAATAAACCAACCTACCTTAGACAGGGCTACACACACACACGCCTGCTCAGCGCCAGGAAACCCTTGCAGGTGATTGCGTGCCTTACAAATACCCATTACGTTACAGATGCACCCCCAGGGCTCCACCAGATGTTTCACAGCAATGGGTGTGACAGAGCATAACATGGCTGTGCCTTTATGCTTTCTTTGGTAGAAGAGAAGGACAGCATTTACCTTCATATATTGTGTGAAAAACTATACCCATGTAAATGTGATGCATTAAAAGACCACAACATTATGGTGCCTTTGTGAGTGATATTACACTTGTTAGATATAAACTGCTTTTATGAAATGTTAACCAGATGCATTTATACCTTGGTATCTTAACAAATGATATATTTTATAGTCACTCATCATTTACTGTGTTTAAGACAATTGCATTTGTAAAAACATAACTAAAATGTGCTTCCATTCCATTGTTCAAGCTGGAGTTAAGGTCTGCCAATTCCTATGTTTAATTTCAACATGAAACTTGCTTTGTTTGTGCGCTATTTTTCTTTCGTCTGCAGGTGATAGGTAAGGAAGAGAGAGTTGGGTTGCCAAGGACGAAACTTGGTAACAAGGAGCTACAAGAACGGCTCCCTTACTATATTCCTGGGCATGGATGTAATCCAAGGTGGAGCAGATGTGTTCAGAAGAGGATAAAAGTGAATTGGACATAATTCACAATGGTGTCTTGTTAGTAATTGTTTCTTTGGGTGTGATGTCAGCTACTGGAAGGCTCTGGGGTGATTAAAGTGTTGTTCAGTTAGGCAGAGATTCAGAATCTTTTTGCCCCCTTGACTAGAGTGGACTCTAAGGGAAAGATAACTCTCCTTGACTAAGTGGCAGTCGCGACTCACAGGGGTTACCAGAGGTGGGGTGGAGAGCGGGGTGTGGGGAGGCAAGGAGAATATTAACAATATTAAAAAGTTAAAAAACTAAAAACTTACCTGCTCCGTCGCACCGCTGCTCCTCCGTCAGCAGCAGGCTCCCAGCCTGCCCTGCGGCCAATCCTGACGCTGCTCAGAGAAGCGTTAGGATTGGCTGGGAGTGCCCAGCCACGGTGCTCCCAGACAGACTGGGAGCCTGTGCCTGCTCTCTCCAGCCCGGCAGCAGTGTGCCCCAGATGGCCGGCCAAACACACATGTGCACTGAGGGGAGTGCACAGTGCACTCCCCTCACTGCTCGTCACCCCCAATGCCCCACCCCTTTATAATTCTCAGTATAATGTACATGCGACATCAGCTCCCGCGAGTTTCTGTAGTGTAGTGGTTATCACGTTCGCTGCCCCCGTGAAAGGTCGCGGGTTTGAAACTGGGCGGAAACACTTTTAACACTTCCATCTACCTTGTTCTGCATTATTATTAATATCTATGACCACCTAACTTGTTCTGCATTATTAATATATATGACGAGCGATACTTCTGTGCTACAATTTTAATTGATATCATCCATATAGTAACATATTTCAAATAAACAAGATAAGCAACGCATAGATGATGTAAACTGTGCAAAAGATATTAGCTCGCTTGTAATTAGTACGGGACTGAAAATTTTAAAATAATACAAAACTAAAGAAATGAATGTTAAATTATTAAAACTACAGCAGGTTCTACCGAGATTCAAACTCAGATCGCTGGACTCAAAGTCCAGAGTGCTAACCATTACACCATGGAACCTTCCATTGACAAGCATGAGGTGCGTTAGTAGTGAAATGACAGTATCCTGTAGTGTGCACGTCTCCTTGTAAAAGTCCTGATGTTTTTCAGATGTCAGGTTATTAATGGCAAGGAACACAAGCATTGGCAAAGCCAATAGGTATCGCCTATGTGATAGCTACTGGTTTTGCCAGTGATTTAGCCATGCTGCAACATGGCTGAAAGTAAAGGAAAAAAGCTGTATATGACACAGCCAGCATTGATCACTTCATAGTGCTTTTTTTTACATTCATCCATGCTGCACTGAAGCCAGAGCTGCTGTACAATGTGGCTAAAAAAACATTCACAAAACCAATAGATCCCACATAGGCAAGATCTATTAGCTTTACCAAGGCTTGTTTGTCATCTGGAGCCATTGTGGTACTGCCATGAAAGAGCTGCCAACAATAGCCAGGCCCTGTTCATACTGCAATTCGGGTCATCATTCACACTGCTGTCAAGAAACCAGTAATGTTTTATAAAAACACAGCTGAGTGATTTGAGCTAAAAAAAAAGTGTTTGCTCCTTAAGTGCATTTTTCAGTCCGGGGGGGGGGGGGGGGATTACATACATTGCAGTGTTGAACCAACGCTTCTGCATTTCTGGGATGCATATGTTACACTTGTACTGATCCTGTTTTGTGATGACATTTGTGGCATATCAACGTGCTAAATAAAAAGACATTTGCGCTGACTAACCAGGGCAAATACGTTCAAATGACGATGCCCAATTGCTGTAGCATCAGTGCAGGGTATGTAATGTAGCGCCTGGGGTCTAGCTTCTATGCCCCAACCATAATCTCCCTTCTGGTGATGCGTGTCACGAGCTACACTTTATGTGGAAGCGCGAGGGATGCCTGAAGAAGTCAAAGACACGCAGGCAGCCGTGGGACTGACACTGTGCTCGAGAGCGCCTAGCAGCAGAGTTTCTAGGTGCTTCCAGGGGTGAGATGATGGCTGTCAGGCCTTTGCTGGGAGCCAGGGGGGGACGAGGAGTTTTCACAACAGATGCTTGTCTCAAAAAGGTGGGGTGGGCTAGGGCAGAGTCAGTCATGGGCAGCCTCCAAGATGGCTCACTAGTAAAGTGCCCCCTGCTGGTACCTGAGCATGACTTACAGGTCACATTCTTAAATCCGAGCCGAGTGGGCTCAACGCTTTTCCCTCACAAGGTATATAAAGTGGCTGCTATGAATACTGGTTATTTACGGTGCTATGAAGGTGACATATGGAAATAGCAAACACTTTAGAAATCAGGTCACTTTACTTTCCTTTTGTTGCACAAGAGCACAGAACCGGATGAGCAGCTCCTCACGTGCACTGTGGCTGGCCAGGGATGGACACTTTACAGAACCAGTGCTGAGCCTCTTAAGCAGAGCTGGATCTGTTCAAGTCTGTGCAAACCCTGGGCCTGCTCACAGCCTGGCAAGCTGCAGACAATGTTGGGTGCAGCCTTAAATGTGAAATCGTTCCAAGTTGCCACTGTTTGTAGTGAGTTTAACAGACACTGTCTCTGGCTTCCTTCCTGCACGAGGCCAGGTAGGAAGCAGTATCACTCCCCCCATCCTGTGTGTTAGAGAATGGTTTCCATTGCAGTGGGAGGCGGGGTCGTCCATGCCAGGTTTTCAAGGTGACCTCGGACGAGCTTAATATGTAACTGTTGTTCATTTCTGGCAATCATATATATATCTTGTGGATATCCTGCAAATCCGGCATGGATCCGACTCTACTGGACTTATGTTGGGCACCCTTGCACTAGAGCAAGGTTTTTTATGTAAAACTGGTAAGTGTTAATATTGTCATTGTTCACGCCTTCACCAATCACAGGGGGGGGCAACATGCCTGCATCCTCACCGCACACTCCCTATCATTCTTACACTGAGCGCCAAGCTTTCCAAAGTTTAAGAATCTACACAACTTTCAGCATTCCTGCTGAGTTCATTGGCCGACATACTTGTTGTGATGGTTTTGCCATTTTATTTCCTGAGCTGTACTTTTCTCAAGAAAGTTAGTTCCCATTATTTTTAATAAACCATTGAGAATGCTGAGAAATCACTTTGTGCGTCTGCGACAAGACACATTTATTTTTTTGAATTCTAAGTAAAGGTAATCAAGATGGAAAGACAATGGCTGTATGACTGACTTCAACAGAAAGCCCTCCCCCATGCTTGCTGCTGAAATATTGAGATATTAGAAAAGCACTGAAAATGTGCATTGCTAAAGCGGCATGTGTTTTCCAGAGTACGCAAATGAAGAGGAAAAGCACGCCTTGCCAATTAAAATGCAGAGTCACCCTTTGTAGTTATTGTGCGATGAGTTTCCAAAAAGTACTCCGGTGGTAGATGAAATGATGCTGATTGTAGGTTTGTGATGCTGGAGAATGAGATAGGCATCTGAAAATAAACAGCATGCATCCTGAAGACACAGCTTGATATGTGACCTCGGTCTTTAAATGCCCAGCACACATACACATGATCACCATGGGCCCCACTGCTGGCAGGTACATAACCTGAAGGCTGCAGTCACATGATGCTTCCGTCCCTTCGATAGCTCAGTTGGTAGAGCGGAGGACTGTAGTGGTGAAGCTGATATCCTTAGGTCGCTGGTTCAAATCCGGCTCGAAGGATTTTTTTTCGTATTTGCTCTTCATATTTCTTTTCACATTCTGAAATTAAAATACGCCATGTTTTGAAGCAACGACGCTAGAGCTTGACAATTGTTTTTGTCTCCCCCATTTTTCTCAGATGGCACCAAGAAGTGAATTTAGCCAGAGCAGAAATGGACGGAGGTGCAGCCGCTGATCCCAGTGACTGTCAGAGAGAGAAAAGGAGGAGTCTGTGCAGAGGAAGCTGTAAATCAGTGATACAAAGAGAGCGGCTCTTTCCTTGCACAGATGGGGTCAACACTGACATTTCTGTGGGTGCAGCGCCCCCAGCAGGGGGACAGGTAGAACAATCAGTAGGAGGTCAGGTACCAGGGAGTCATCAGTTCCTCGTTAGTATAGTGGTCAGTATCCCCGCCTGTCACGCGGGAGACCGGGGTTCAATTCCCCGACGGGGAGACTATGTTTATGACTTAACCATGTTTACACTTTAGAAATACATTTTGTTATTTGTTTCGTTTACAATCTCGACATTTTAGAAGTATTGCGATTTAATGTATATGAAGTGCACTGTATAATATGATCAGTGGCAGCATATAGAATTGTAATAAATACCAACACCGAGGCGCCTCTAGCAGAGCTGGCAGGCTTGGAAATCCAACAGAGAAAGCTTTCAACATGAAGGAATCAAGTTTTGGGAACACATTTGTACATTTTGATTTTAAGTTATGGACCACTTAGTCGACAGCGAATGTTTAATATTTACAGAAAAACAAAGTACTATGTGGTGAACAATTGGTACTGGCTGTTTTGCTTGATTATCAATTCCACGTAATCGCGTCATGGTTAATTTCAAATGTATTATAAGCTTCATCACTATTACTTTTTCTAGTTGCGCCTCTGATTTTCAACTAAAACTATATATCATCTATACAAACAATTAGAACCAAACTGTATCTTTTTTAATAACGAACGTACTTTTCTGAAATTGGAGTGAATGCAAGTTGTAGTAACGAAGAAACGTAGGCTTCCGGGTAGTGTATTGGTTATTCATGTTTTTAGGGTCGAGCCTGCGTTGCATGCGCTCGCGCATGCGTATCGCAGCGAGACGCTTTAGTGTTTAGAAAAGGGCTCGGAGCCCTGTCAACGTCACGTCAGTGTTTTTTATTGGTACGTGGGCTTGCCTAATAAAATCCGCTTGCTTTCATTAGTCGAAGGCACGCATAGGTCATGCCTTTTCCGGTGGCTCGCCCTCCTCCAGCGCAGCGACCAAGTACAGAAAACATGCGAGGCTCGCTGTTTTCCATCGGGCTCATGGACTTCTTTTTCTCTCATTCACGAGCGCGATCTCGCTTGGCAGAAGTCGAGCACTTTACATAATTAACTTCACTTTTTCGGGTTATGTACATAAATGCACTTTTGCCCGATAGGTGAAAAGTCGGGTTAGGAGTTTACAACGCGATCAGCTGTAACATGAGCAAACGCGAGACCCGTTGCATTGCAAATGCTTGTTTTAATAGTTTGTGTCTCCGTCAAGTATTCTCCATCTATTTAATGTAAATCTATTTAATGTGCAGTATCTCTTTCTTCGTGGTCTCCATGAATGCAGTGTGTCTTCCATGTCTGGTGTTTTATTCTGGCTTTTTGTATATCTTGGTCAGTCGGCGAAAGCGTAGGTTTAAGCCTGTGTGGTGATGTCTGGTCCACACTGCTGTAAAGAGAGCAGCGACCCCCGGCGAGGCTTCTTTCAGACTAAGGGGGGAGGTGATGAGAGACCTGGACACCTGTAAAGATACCTGTGAGCTCTCCAAAACAACAGAGCCCCTCCATGGGCTCTTGGCTAGGACGTTAGACTGAAGCTCTAAAGATCCCAGGTTTCCACAGTGACTTTTTGTTTGATATCCATTACCTTCAGTGCTGAGTAGTCAAACTTTAAACCCTCTCAAACTTGGTAAAATAAAACATTACTTTAACAACATCAATCTATTTCCCTCCACATTCCAGCTTCTTTCTTTCTTCACCCCTCATTTCTTTCTGAGCCCCCTTCAGTCCGTCTTTATTTTCTTTATTGGAACAAGTTTCTCAAAGCCCTACTCAGTGTGAGTCTCAGAACTGAGAGAATACTATCACAGGCTGTAAGTTCACTGCTAAGAGGAAAGTTTTACTCCTTGTATGAAGGTCCGAAAGAGTGGAGTGCAACTTTCCACAAACTACTATTTAAATACAATCTCCCGGACCTTCCGTAACCTGAGTCTAGACAGAAATATTTAGAATTCTTCTCTGAAAAAGTGGCAACCCTCCTGCAGGGCTTGAAAGCAGACAATACTCATCATTAGAATCCACAGCCAGCAACACTAGAAAACTGCCACTCATGACCAAGTTAGCAGCAAGTTGGGCCACGGGGATGCTCTCTATGCTTGAAACATCAGATAACTCACTAGAAAACTACCTGGAATTTGGCACCCAGACTCATCCTCAACCTCCCGCTCTGAATTCACATCTCACCATACCTCAGAGAGCTCCACTGTCTCCCGAAACAGAAATGAACTAATTTCAAACACCTTACATACACATTCAAGGCACAACACAACGTAGGCCCCACCTACTTGACCAGTTGCTTCTCTTTCCACAACCACCAAGAGACTTCCATCTACTCAGGGCTCCTACTCACACACATCCCATACATACAGAGAACCAGATCAGGAGGATGGGTGTTCTGTTGCATCACTCCTAAAGCATGGAATGGACTCCCATTTCACACAAGAGCATTTTATTCTCTTCTTCAATTCTGCAAGAAGTTGAAGACCTGCGTTTTTAATAAACCAACCTACCTTAGACAGGGCTACACACACACACGCCTGCTCAGCGCCAGGAAACCCTTGCAGGTGATTGCGTGCCTTACAAATACCCATTACGTTACAGATGCACCCCCAGGGCTCCACCAGATGTTTCACAGCAATGGGTGTGACAGAGCATAACATGGCTGTGCCTTTATGCTTTCTTTGGTAGAAGAGAAGGACAGCATTTACCTTCATATATTGTGTGAAAAACTATACCCATGTAAATGTGATGCATTAAAAGACCACAACATTATGGTGCCTTTGTGAGTGATATTACACTTGTTAGATATAAACTGCTTTTATGAAATGTTAACCAGATGCATTTATACCTTGGTATCTTAACAAATGATATATTTTATAGTCACTCATCATTTACTGTGTTTAAGACAATTGCATTTGTAAAAACATAACTAAAATGTGCTTCCATTCCATTGTTCAAGCTGGAGTTAAGGTCTGCCAATTCCTATGTTTAATTTCAACATGAAACTTGCTTTGTTTGTGCGCTATTTTTCTTTCGTCTGCAGGTGATAGGTAAGGAAGAGAGAGTTGGGTTGCCAAGGACGAAACTTGGTAACAAGGAGCTACAAGAACGGCTCCCTTACTATATTCCTGGGCATGGATGTAATCCAAGGTGGAGCAGATGTGTTCAGAAGAGGATAAAAGTGAATTGGACATAATTCACAATGGTGTCTTGTTAGTAATTGTTTCTTTGGGTGTGATGTCAGCTACTGGAAGGCTCTGGGGTGATTAAAGTGTTGTTCAGTTAGGCAGAGATTCAGAATCTTTTTGCCCCCTTGACTAGAGTGGACTCTAAGGGAAAGATAACTCTCCTTGACTAAGTGGCAGTCGCGACTCACAGGGGTTACCAGAGGTGGGGTGGAGAGCGGGGTGTGGGGAGGCAAGGAGAATATTAACAATATTAAAAAGTTAAAAAACTAAAAACTTACCTGCTCCGTCGCACCGCTGCTCCTCCGTCAGCAGCAGGCTCCCAGCCTGCCCTGCGGCCAATCCTGACGCTGCTCAGAGAAGCGTTAGGATTGGCTGGGAGTGCCCAGCCACGGTGCTCCCAGACAGACTGGGAGCCTGTGCCTGCTCTCTCCAGCCCGGCAGCAGTGTGCCCCAGATGGCCGGCCAAACACACATGTGCACTGAGGGGAGTGCACAGTGCACTCCCCTCACTGCTCGTCACCCCCAATGCCCCACCCCTTTATAATTCTCAGTATAATGTACATGCGACATCAGCTCCCGCGAGTTTCTGTAGTGTAGTGGTTATCACGTTCGCTGCCCCCGTGAAAGGTCGCGGGTTTGAAACTGGGCGGAACCACTTTTAACACTTCCATCTACCTTGTTCTGCATTATTATTAATATCTATGACCACCTAACTTGTTCTGCATTATTAATATATATGACGAGCGATACTTCTGTGCTACAATTTTAATTGATATCATCCATATAGTAACATATTTCAAATAAACAAGATAAGCAACGCATAGATGATGTAAACTGTGCAAAAGATATTAGCTCGCTTGTAATTAGTACGGGACTGAAAATTTTAAAATAATACAAAACTAAAGAAATGAATGTTAAATTATTAAAACTACAGCAGGTTCTACCGAGATTCAAACTCAGATCGCTGGACTCAAAGTCCAGAGTGCTAACCATTACACCATGGAACCTTCCATTGACAAGCATGAGGTGCGTTAGTAGTGAAATGACAGTATCCTGTAGTGTGCACGTCTCCTTGTAAAAGTCCTGATGTTTTTCAGATGTCAGGTTATTAATGGCAAGGAACACAAGCATTGGCAAAGCCAATAGGTATCGCCTATGTGATAGCTACTGGTTTTGCCAGTGATTTAGCCATGCTGCAACATGGCTGAAAGTAAAGGAAAAAAGCTGTATATGACACAGCCAGCATTGATCACTTCATAGTGCTTTTTTTTACATTCATCCATGCTGCACTGAAGCCAGAGCTGCTGTACAATGTGGCTAAAAAAACATTCACAAAACCAATAGATCCCACATAGGCAAGATCTATTAGCTTTACCAAGGCTTGTTTGTCATCTGGAGCCATTGTGGTACTGCCATGAAAGAGCTGCCAACAATAGCCAGGCCCTGTTCATACTGCAATTCGGGTCATCATTCACACTGCTGTCAAGAAACCAGTAATGTTTTATAAAAACACAGCTGAGTGATTTGAGCTAAAAAAAAAGTGTTTGCTCCTTAAGTGCATTTTTCAGTCCGGGGGGGGGGGGGGATTACATACATTGCAGTGTTGAACCAACGCTTCTGCATTTCTGGGATGCATATGTTACACTTGTACTGATCCTGTTTTGTGATGACATTTGTGGCATATCAACGTGCTAAATAAAAAGACATTTGCGCTGACTAACCAGGGCAAATACGTTCAAATGACGATGCCCAATTGCTGTAGCATCAGTGCAGGGTATGTAATGTAGCGCCTGGGGTCTAGCTTCTATGCCCCAACCATAATCTCCCTTCTGGTGATGCGTGTCACGAGCTACACTTTATGTGGAAGCGCGAGGGATGCCTGAAGAAGTCAAAGACACGCAGGCAGCCGTGGGACTGACACTGTGCTCGAGAGCGCCTAGCAGCAGAGTTTCTAGGTGCTTCCAGGGGTGAGATGATGGCTGTCAGGCCTTTGCTGGGAGCCAGGGGGGGACGAGGAGTTTTCACAACAGATGCTTGTCTCAAAAAGGTGGGGTGGGCTAGGGCAGAGTCAGTCATGGGCAGCCTCCAAGATGGCTCACTAGTAAAGTGCCCCCTGCTGGTACCTGAGCATGACTTACAGGTCACATTCTTAAATCCGAGCCGAGTGGGCTCAACGCTTTTCCCTCACAAGGTATATAAAGTGGCTGCTATGAATACTGGTTATTTACGGTGCTATGAAGGTGACATATGGAAATAGCAAACACTTTAGAAATCAGGTCACTTTACTTTCCTTTTGTTGCACAAGAGCACAGAACCGGATGAGCAGCTCCTCACGTGCACTGTGGCTGGCCAGGGATGGACACTTTACAGAACCAGTGCTGAGCCTCTTAAGCAGAGCTGGATCTGTTCAAGTCTGTGCAAACCCTGGGCCTGCTCACAGCCTGGCAAGCTGCAGACAATGTTGGGTGCAGCCTTAAATGTGAAATCGTTCCAAGTTGCCACTGTTTGTAGTGAGTTTAACAGACACTGTCTCTGGCTTCCTTCCTGCACGAGGCCAGGTAGGAAGCAGTATCACTCCCCCCATCCTGTGTGTTAGAGAATGGTTTCCATTGCAGTGGGAGGCGGGGCCGTCCATGCCAGGTTTTCAAGGTGACCTCGGACGAGCTTAATATGTAACTGTTGTTCATTTCTGGCAATCATATATATATCTTGTGGATATCCTGCAAATCCGGCATGGATCCGACTCTACTGGACTTATGTTGGGCACCCTTGCACTAGAGCAAGGTTTTTTATGTAAAACTGGTAAGTGTTAATATTGTCATTGTTCACGCCTTCACCAATCACAGGGGGGGGCAACATGCCTGCATCCTCACCGCACACTCCCTATCATTCTTACACTGAGCGCCAAGCTTTCCAAAGTTTAAGAATCTACACAACTTTCAGCATTCCTGCTGAGTTCATTGGCCGACATACTTGTTGTGATGGTTTTGCCATTTTATTTCCTGAGCTGTACTTTTCTCAAGAAAGTTAGTTCCCATTATTTTTAATAAACCATTGAGAATGCTGAGAAATCACTTTGTGCGTCTGCGACAAGACACATTTATTTTTTTGAATTCTAAGTAAAGGTAATCAAGATGGAAAGACAATGGCTGTATGACTGACTTCAACAGAAAGCCCTCCCCCATGCTTGCTGCTGAAATATTGAGATATTAGAAAAGCACTGAAAATGTGCATTGCTAAAGCGGCATGTGTTTTCCAGAGTACGCAAATGAAGAGGAAAAGCACGCCTTGCCAATTAAAATGCAGAGTCACCCTTTGTAGTTATTGTGCGATGAGTTTCCAAAAAGTACTCCGGTGGTAGATGAAATGATGCTGATTGTAGGTTTGTGATGCTGGAGAATGAGATAGGCATCTGAAAATAAACAGCATGCATCCTGAAGACACAGCTTGATATGTGACCTCGGTCTTTAAATGCCCAGCACACATACACATGATCACCATGGGCCCCACTGCTGGCAGGTACATAACCTGAAGGCTGCAGTCACATGATGCTTCCGTCCCTTCGATAGCTCAGTTGGTAGAGCGGAGGACTGTAGTGGTGAAGCTGATATCCTTAGGTCGCTGGTTCAAATCCGGCTCGAAGGATTTTTTTTCGTATTTGCTCTTCATATTTCTTTTCACATTCTGAAATTAAAATACGCCATGTTTTGAAGCAACGACGCTAGAGCTTGACAATTGTTTTTGTCTCCCCCATTTTTCTCAGATGGCACCAAGAAGTGAATTTAGCCAGAGCAGAAATGGATGGAGGTGCAGCCGCTGATCCCAGGGATTGTCAGAGAGAGAAAAGGAGGAGTCTGTGCAGAGGAAGCTGTAAATCAGTGATACAAAGAGAGCGGCTCTTTCCTTGCACAGATGGGGTCAACACTGACATTTCTGTGGGTGCAGCGCCCCCAGCAGGGGGACAGGTAGAACAATCAGTAGGAGGTCAGGTACCAGGGAGTCATCAGTTCCTCGTTAGTATAGTGGTCAGTATCCCCGCCTGTCACGCGGGAGACCGGGGTTCAATTCCCCGACGGGGAGACTATGTTTATGACTTAACCATGTTTACACTTTAGAAATACATTTTGTTATTTGTTTCGTTTACAATCTCGACATTTTAGAAGTATTGCGATTTAATGTATATGAAGTGCACTGTATAATATGATCAGTGGCAGCATATAGAATTGTAATAAATACCAACACCGAGGCGCCTCTAGCAGAGCTGGCAGGCTTGGAAATCCAACAGAGAAAGCTTTCAACATGAAGGAATCAAGTTTTGGGAACACATTTGTACATTTTGATTTTAAGTTATGGACCACTTAGTCGACAGCGAATGTTTAATATTTACAGAAAAACAAAGTACTATGTGGTGAACAATTGGTACTGGCTGTTTTGCTTGATTATCAATTCCACGTAATCGCGTCATGGTTAATTTCAAATGTATTATAAGCTTCATCACTATTACTTTTTCTAGTTGCGCCTCTGATTTTCAACTAAAACTATATATCATCTATTCAAACAATTAGAACCAAACTGTATCTTTTTTAATAACGAACGTACTTTTCTGAAATTGGAGTGAATGCAAGTTGTAGTAACGAAGAAACGTAGGCTTCCGGGTAGTGTATTGGTTATTCATGTTTTTAGGGTCGAGCCTGCGTTGCATGCGCTCGCGCATGCGTATCGCAGCGAGACGCTTTAGTGTTTAGAAAAGGGCTCGGAGCCCTGTCAACGTCACGTCAGTGTTTTTTATTGGTACGTGGGCTTGCCTAATAAAATCCGCTTGCTTTCATTAGTCGAAGGCACGCATAGGTCATGCCTTTTCCGGTGGCTCGCCCTCCTCCAGCGCAGCGACCAAGTACAGAAAACATGCGAGGCTCGCTGTTTTCCATCGGGCTCATGGACTTCTTTTTCTCTCATTCACGAGCGCGATCTCGCTTGGCAGAAGTCGAGCACTTTACATAATTAACTTCACTTTTTCGGGTTATGTACATAAATGCACTTTTGCCCGATAGGTGAAAAGTCGGGTTAGGAGTTTACAACGCGATCAGCTGTAACATGAGCAAACGCGAGACCCGTTGCATTGCAAATGCTTGTTTTAATAGTTTGTGTCTCCGTCAAGTATTCTCCATCTATTTAATGTAAATCTATTTAATGTGCAGTATCTCTTTCTTCGTGGTCTCCATGAATGCAGTGTGTCTTCCATGTCTGGTGTTTTATTCTGGCTTTTTGTATATCTTGGTCAGTCGGCGAAAGCGTAGGTTTAAGCCTGTGTGGTGATGTCTGGTCCACACTGCTGTAAAGAGAGCAGCGACCCCCGGCGAGGCTTCTTTCAGACTAAGGGGGGAGGTGATGAGAGACCTGGACACCTGTAAAGATACCTGTGAGCTCTCCAAAACAACAGAGCCCCTCCATGGGCTCTTGGCTAGGACGTTAGACTGAAGCTCTAAAGATCCCAGGTTTCCACAGTGACTTTTTGTTTGATATCCATTACCTTCAGTGCTGAGTAGTCAAACTTTAAACCCTCTCAAACTTGGTAAAATAAAACATTACTTTAACAACATCAATCTATTTCCCTCCACATTCCAGCTTCTTTCTTTCTTCACCCCTCATTTCTTTCTGAGCCCCCTTCAGTCCGTCTTTATTTTCTTTATTGGAACAAGTTTCTCAAAGCCCTACTCAGTGTGAGTCTCAGAACTGAGAGAATACTATCACAGGCTGTAAGTTCACTGCTAAGAGGAAAGTTTTACTCCTTGTATGAAGGTCCGAAAGAGTGGAGTGCAACTTTCCACAAACTACTATTTAAATACAATCTCCCGGACCTTCCGTAACCTGAGTCTAGACAGAAATATTTAGAATTCTTCTCTGAAAAAGTGGCAACCCTCCTGCAGGGCTTGAAAGCAGACAATACTCATCATTAGAATCCACAGCCAGCAACACTAGAAAACTGCCACTCATGACCAAGTTAGCAGCAAGTTGGGCCACGGGGATGCTCTCTATGCTTGAAACATCAGATAACTCACTAGAAAACTACCTGGAATTTGGCACCCAGACTCATCCTCAACCTCCCGCTCTGAATTCACATCTCACCATACCTCAGAGAGCTCCACTGTCTCCCGAAACAGAAATGAACTAATTTCAAACACCTTACATACACATTCAAGGCACAACACAACGTAGGCCCCACCTACTTGACCAGTTGCTTCTCTTTCCACAACCACCAAGAGACTTCCATCTACTCAGGGCTCCTACTCACACACATCCCATACATACAGAGAACCAGATCAGGAGGATGGGTGTTCTGTTGCATCACTCCTAAAGCATGGAATGGACTCCCATTTCACACAAGAGCATTTTATTCTCTTCTTCAATTCTGCAAGAAGTTGAAGACCTGCGTTTTTAATAAACCAACCTACCTTAGACAGGGCTACACACACACACGCCTGCTCAGCGCCAGGAAACCCTTGCAGGTGATTGCGTGCCTTACAAATACCCATTACGTTACAGATGCACCCCCAGGGCTCCACCAGATGTTTCACAGCAATGGGTGTGACAGAGCATAACATGGCTGTGCCTTTATGCTTTCTTTGGTAGAAGAGAAGGACAGCATTTACCTTCATATATTGTGTGAAAAACTATACCCATGTAAATGTGATGCATTAAAAGACCACAACATTATGGTGCCTTTGTGAGTGATATTACACTTGTTAGATATAAACTGCTTTTATGAAATGTTAACCAGATGCATTTATACCTTGGTATCTTAACAAATGATATATTTTATAGTCACTCATCATTTACTGTGTTTAAGACAATTGCATTTGTAAAAACATAACTAAAATGTGCTTCCATTCCATTGTTCAAGCTGGAGTTAAGGTCTGCCAATTCCTATGTTTAATTTCAACATGAAACTTGCTTTGTTTGTGCGCTATTTTTCTTTCGTCTGCAGGTGATAGGTAAGGAAGAGAGAGTTGGGTTGCCAAGGACGAAACTTGGTAACAAGGAGCTACAAGAACGGCTCCCTTACTATATTCCTGGGCATGGATGTAATCCAAGGTGGAGCAGATGTGTTCAGAAGAGGATAAAAGTGAATTGGACATAATTCACAATGGTGTCTTGTTAGTAATTGTTTCTTTGGGTGTGATGTCAGCTACTGGAAGGCTCTGGGGTGATTAAAGTGTTGTTCAGTTAGGCAGAGATTCAGAATCTTTTTGCCCCCTTGACTAGAGTGGACTCTAAGGGAAAGATAACTCTCCTTGACTAAGTGGCAGTCGCGACTCACAGGGGTTACCAGAGGTGGGGTGGAGAGCGGGGTGTGGGGAGGCAAGGAGAATATTAACAATATTAAAAAGTTAAAAAACTAAAAACTTACCTGCTCCGTCGCACCGCTGCTCCTCCGTCAGCAGCAGGCTCCCAGCCTGCCCTGCGGCCAATCCTGACGCTGCTCAGAGAAGCGTTAGGATTGGCTGGGAGTGCCCAGCCACGGTGCTCCCAGACAGACTGGGAGCCTGTGCCTGCTCTCTCCAGCCCGGCAGCAGTGTGCCCCAGATGGCCGGCCAAACACACATGTGCACTGAGGGGAGTGCACAGTGCACTCCCCTCACTGCTCGTCACCCCCAATGCCCCACCCCTTTATAATTCTCAGTATAATGTACATGCGACATCAGCTCCCGCGAGTTTCTGTAGTGTAGTGGTTATCACGTTCGCTGCCCCCGTGAAAGGTCGCGGGTTTGAAACTGGGCGGAAACACTTTTAACACTTCCATCTACCTTGTTCTGCATTATTATTAATATCTATGACCACCTAACTTGTTCTGCATTATTAATATATATGACGAGCGATACTTCTGTGCTACAATTTTAATTGATATCATCCATATAGTAACATATTTCAAATAAACAAGATAAGCAACGCATAGATGATGTAAACTGTGCAAAAGATATTAGCTCGCTTGTAATTAGTACGGGACTGAAAATTTTAAAATAATACAAAACTAAAGAAATGAATGTTAAATTATTAAAACTACAGCAGGTTCTACCGAGATTCAAACTCAGATCGCTGGACTCAAAGTCCAGAGTGCTAACCATTACACCATGGAACCTTCCATTGACAAGCATGAGGTGCGTTAGTAGTGAAATGACAGTATCCTGTAGTGTGCACGTCTCCTTGTAAAAGTCCTGATGTTTTTCAGATGTCAGGTTATTAATGGCAAGGAACACAAGCATTGGCAAAGCCAATAGGTATCGCCTATGTGATAGCTACTGGTTTTGCCAGTGATTTAGCCATGCTGCAACATGGCTGAAAGTAAAGGAAAAAAGCTGTATATGACACAGCCAGCATTGATCACTTCATAGTGCTTTTTTTTACATTCATCCATGCTGCACTGAAGCCAGAGCTGCTGTACAATGTGGCTAAAAAAACATTCACAAAACCAATAGATCCCACATAGGCAAGATCTATTAGCTTTACCAAGGCTTGTTTGTCATCTGGAGCCATTGTGGTACTGCCATGAAAGAGCTGCCAACAATAGCCAGGCCCTGTTCATACTGCAATTCGGGTCATCATTCACACTGCTGTCAAGAAACCAGTAATGTTTTATAAAAACACAGCTGAGTGATTTGAGCTAAAAAAAAAGTGTTTGCTCCTTAAGTGCATTTTTCAGTCCGGGGGGGGGGGGGGGGGGATTACATACATTGCAGTGTTGAACCAACGCTTCTGCATTTCTGGGATGCATATGTTACACTTGTACTGATCCTGTTTTGTGATGACATTTGTGGCATATCAACGTGCTAAATAAAAAGACATTTGCGCTGACTAACCAGGGCAAATACGTTCAAATGACGATGCCCAATTGCTGTAGCATCAGTGCAGGGTATGTAATGTAGCGCCTGGGGTCTAGCTTCTATGCCCCAACCATAATCTCCCTTCTGGTGATGCGTGTCACGAGCTACACTTTATGTGGAAGCGCGAGGGATGCCTGAAGAAGTCAAAGACACGCAGGCAGCCGTGGGACTGACACTGTGCTCGAGAGCGCCTAGCAGCAGAGTTTCTAGGTGCTTCCAGGGGTGAGATGATGGCTGTCAGGCCTTTGCTGGGAGCCAGGGGGGGACGAGGAGTTTTCACAACAGATGCTTGTCTCAAAAAGGTGGGGTGGGCTAGGGCAGAGTCAGTCATGGGCAGCCTCCAAGATGGCTCACTAGTAAAGTGCCCCCTGCTGGTACCTGAGCATGACTTACAGGTCACATTCTTAAATCCGAGCCGAGTGGGCTCAACGCTTTTCCCTCACAAGGTATATAAAGTGGCTGCTATGAATACTGGTTATTTACGGTGCTATGAAGGTGACATATGGAAATAGCAAACACTTTAGAAATCAGGTCACTTTACTTTCCTTTTGTTGCACAAGAGCACAGAACCGGATGAGCAGCTCCTCACGTGCACTGTGGCTGGCCAGGGATGGACACTTTACAGAACCAGTGCTGAGCCTCTTAAGCAGAGCTGGATCTGTTCAAGTCTGTGCAAACCCTGGGCCTGCTCACAGCCTGGCAAGCTGCAGACAATGTTGGGTGCAGCCTTAAATGTGAAATCGTTCCAAGTTGCCACTGTTTGTAGTGAGTTTAACAGACACTGTCTCTGGCTTCCTTCCTGCACGAGGCCAGGTAGGAAGCAGTATCACTCCCCCCATCCTGTGTGTTAGAGAATGGTTTCCATTGCAGTGGGAGGCGGGGTCGTCCATGCCAGGTTTTCAAGGTGACCTCGGACGAGCTTAATATGTAACTGTTGTTCATTTCTGGCAATCATATATATATCTTGTGGATATCCTGCAAATCCGGCATGGATCCGACTCTACTGGACTTATGTTGGGCACCCTTGCACTAGAGCAAGGTTTTTTATGTAAAACTGGTAAGTGTTAATATTGTCATTGTTCACGCCTTCACCAATCACAGGGGGGGGCAACATGCCTGCATCCTCACCGCACACTCCCTATCATTCTTACACTGAGCGCCAAGCTTTCCAAAGTTTAAGAATCTACACAACTTTCAGCATTCCTGCTGAGTTCATTGGCCGACATACTTGTTGTGATGGTTTTGCCATTTTATTTCCTGAGCTGTACTTTTCTCAAGAAAGTTAGTTCCCATTATTTTTAATAAACCATTGAGAATGCTGAGAAATCACTGTGTGCGTCTGCGACAAGACACATTTATTTTTTTGAATTCTAAGTAAAGGTAATCAAGATGGAAAGACAATGGCTGTATGACTGACTTCAACAGAAAGCCCTCCCCCATGCTTGCTGCTGAAATATTGAGATATTAGAAAAGCACTGAAAATGTGCATTGCTAAAGCGGCATGTGTTTTCCAGAGTACGCAAATGAAGAGGAAAAGCACGCCTTGCCAATTAAAATGCAGAGTCACCCTTTGTAGTTATTGTGCGATGAGTTTCCAAAAAGTACTCCGGTGGTAGATGAAATGATGCTGATTGTAGGTTTGTGATGCTGGAGAATGAGATAGGCATCTGAAAATAAACAGCATGCATCCTGAAGACACAGCTTGATATGTGACCTCGGTCTTTAAATGCCCAGCACACATACACATGATCACCATGGGCCCCACTGCTGGCAGGTACATAACCTGAAGGCTGCAGTCACATGATGCTTCCGTCCCTTCGATAGCTCAGTTGGTAGAGCGGAGGACTGTAGTGGTGAAGCTGATATCCTTAGGTCGCTGGTTCAAATCCGGCTCGAAGGATTTTTTTTCGTATTTGCTCTTCATATTTCTTTTCACATTCTGAAATTAAAATACGCCATGTTTTGAAGCAACGACGCTAGAGCTTGACAATTGTTTTTGTCTCCCCCATTTTTCTCAGATGGCACCAAGAAGTGAATTTAGCCAGAGCAGAAATGGATGGAGGTGCAGCCGCTGATCCCAGGGATTGTCAGAGAGAGAAAAGGAGGAGTCTGTGCAGAGGAAGCTGTAAATCAGTGATACAAAGAGAGCGGCTCTTTCCTTGCACAGATGGGGTCAACACTGACATTTCTGTGGGTGCAGCGCCCCCAGCAGGGGGACAGGTAGAACAATCAGTAGGAGGTCAGGTACCAGGGAGTCATCAGTTCCTCGTTAGTATAGTGGTCAGTATCCCCGCCTGTCACGCGGGAGACCGGGGTTCAATTCCCCGACGGGGAGACTATGTTTATGACTTAACCATGTTTACACTTTAGAAATACATTTTGTTATTTGTTTCGTTTACAATCTCGACATTTTAGAAGTATTGCGATTTAATGTATATGAAGTGCACTGTATAATATGATCAGTGGCAGCATATAGAATTGTAATAAATACCAACACCGAGGCGCCTCTAGCAGAGCTGGCAGGCTTGGAAATCCAACAGAGAAAGCTTTCAACATGAAGGAATCAAGTTTTGGGAACACATTTGTACATTTTGATTTTAAGTTATGGACCACTTAGTCGACAGCGAATGTTTAATATTTACAGAAAAACAAAGTACTATGTGGTGAACAATTGGTACTGGCTGTTTTGCTTGATTATCAATTCCACGTAATCGCGTCATGGTTAATTTCAAATGTATTATAAGCTTCATCACTATTACTTTTTCTAGTTGCGCCTCTGATTTTCAACTAAAACTATATATCATCTATACAAACAATTAGAACCAAACTGTATCTTTTTTAATAACGAACGTACT
The DNA here is from genome assembly GCF_031143425.1 of Pleurodeles waltl. Lineage (NCBI taxonomy): Eukaryota > Metazoa > Chordata > Amphibia > Caudata > Salamandridae > Pleurodeles > Pleurodeles waltl. The sequence goes on from NW_027149942.1 coordinate 62,277, forward strand.
TTTCTGAAATTGGAGTGAATGCAAGTTGTAGTAACGAAGAAACGTAGGCTTCCGGGTAGTGTATTGGTTATTCATGTTTTTAGGGTCGAGCCTGCGTTGCATGCGCTCGCGCATGCGTATCGCAGCGAGACGCTTTAGTGTTTAGAAAAGGGCTCGGAGCCCTGTCAACGTCACGTCAGTGTTTTTTATTGGTACGTGGGCTTGCCTAATAAAATCCGCTTGCTTTCATTAGTCGAAGGCACGCATAGGTCATGCCTTTTCCGGTGGCTCGCCCTCCTCCAGCGCAGCGACCAAGTACAGAAAACATGCGAGGCTCGCTGTTTTCCATCGGGCTCATGGACTTCTTTTTCTCTCATTCACGAGCGCGATCTCGCTTGGCAGAAGTCGAGCACTTTACATAATTAACTTCACTTTTTCGGGTTATGTACATAAATGCACTTTTGCCCGATAGGTGAAAAGTCGGGTTAGGAGTTTACAACGCGATCAGCTGTAACATGAGCAAACGCGAGACCCGTTGCATTGCAAATGCTTGTTTTAATAGTTTGTGTCTCCGTCAAGTATTCTCCATCTATTTAATGTAAATCTATTTAATGTGCAGTATCTCTTTCTTCGTGGTCTCCATGAATGCAGTGTGTCTTCCATGTCTGGTGTTTTATTCTGGCTTTTTGTATATCTTGGTCAGTCGGCGAAAGCGTAGGTTTAAGCCTGTGTGGTGATGTCTGGTCCACACTGCTGTAAAGAGAGCAGCGACCCCCGGCGAGGCTTCTTTCAGACTAAGGGGGGAGGTGATGAGAGACCTGGACACCTGTAAAGATACCTGTGAGCTCTCCAAAACAACAGAGCCCCTCCATGGGCTCTTGGCTAGGACGTTAGACTGAAGCTCTAAAGATCCCAGGTTTCCACAGTGACTTTTTGTTTGATATCCATTACCTTCAGTGCTGAGTAGTCAAACTTTAAACCCTCTCAAACTTGGTAAAATAAAACATTACTTTAACAACATCAATCTATTTCCCTCCACATTCCAGCTTCTTTCTTTCTTCACCCCTCATTTCTTTCTGAGCCCCCTTCAGTCCGTCTTTATTTTCTTTATTGGAACAAGTTTCTCAAAGCCCTACTCAGTGTGAGTCTCAGAACTGAGAGAATACTATCACAGGCTGTAAGTTCACTGCTAAGAGGAAAGTTTTACTCCTTGTATGAAGGTCCGAAAGAGTGGAGTGCAACTTTCCACAAACTACTATTTAAATACAATCTCCCGGACCTTCCGTAACCTGAGTCTAGACAGAAATATTTAGAATTCTTCTCTGAAAAAGTGGCAACCCTCCTGCAGGGCTTGAAAGCAGACAATACTCATCATTAGAATCCACAGCCAGCAACACTAGAAAACTGCCACTCATGACCAAGTTAGCAGCAAGTTGGGCCACGGGGATGCTCTCTATGCTTGAAACATCAGATAACTCACTAGAAAACTACCTGGAATTTGGCACCCAGACTCATCCTCAACCTCCCGCTCTGAATTCACATCTCACCATACCTCAGAGAGCTCCACTGTCTCCCGAAACAGAAATGAACTAATTTCAAACACCTTACATACACATTCAAGGCACAACACAACGTAGGCCCCACCTACTTGACCAGTTGCTTCTCTTTCCACAACCACCAAGAGACTTCCATCTACTCAGGGCTCCTACTCACACACATCCCATACATACAGAGAACCAGATCAGGAGGATGGGTGTTCTGTTGCATCACTCCTAAAGCATGGAATGGACTCCCATTTCACACAAGAGCATTTTATTCTCTTCTTCAATTCTGCAAGAAGTTGAAGACCTGCGTTTTTAATAAACCAACCTACCTTAGACAGGGCTACACACACACACGCCTGCTCAGCGCCAGGAAACCCTTGCAGGTGATTGCGTGCCTTACAAATACCCATTACGTTACAGATGCACCCCCAGGGCTCCACCAGATGTTTCACAGCAATGGGTGTGACAGAGCATAACATGGCTGTGCCTTTATGCTTTCTTTGGTAGAAGAGAAGGACAGCATTTACCTTCATATATTGTGTGAAAAACTATACCCATGTAAATGTGATGCATTAAAAGACCACAACATTATGGTGCCTTTGTGAGTGATATTACACTTGTTAGATATAAACTGCTTTTATGAAATGTTAACCAGATGCATTTATACCTTGGTATCTTAACAAATGATATATTTTATAGTCACTCATCATTTACTGTGTTTAAGACAATTGCATTTGTAAAAACATAACTAAAATGTGCTTCCATTCCATTGTTCAAGCTGGAGTTAAGGTCTGCCAATTCCTATGTTTAATTTCAACATGAAACTTGCTTTGTTTGTGCGCTATTTTTCTTTCGTCTGCAGGTGATAGGTAAGGAAGAGAGAGTTGGGTTGCCAAGGACGAAACTTGGTAACAAGGAGCTACAAGAACGGCTCCCTTACTATATTCCTGGGCATGGATGTAATCCAAGGTGGAGCAGATGTGTTCAGAAGAGGATAAAAGTGAATTGGACATAATTCACAATGGTGTCTTGTTAGTAATTGTTTCTTTGGGTGTGATGTCAGCTACTGGAAGGCTCTGGGGTGATTAAAGTGTTGTTCAGTTAGGCAGAGATTCAGAATCTTTTTGCCCCCTTGACTAGAGTGGACTCTAAGGGAAAGATAACTCTCCTTGACTAAGTGGCAGTCGCGACTCACAGGGTTTACCAGAGGTGGGGTGGAGAGCGGGGTGTGGGGAGGCAAGGAGAATATTAACAATATTAAAAAGTTAAAAAACTAAAAACTTACCTGCTCCGTCGCACCGCTGCTCCTCCGTCAGCAGCAGGCTCCCAGCCTGCCCTGCGGCCAATCCTGACGCTGCTCAGAGAAGCGTTAGGATTGGCTGGGAGTGCCCAGCCACGGTGCTCCCAGACAGACTGGGAGCCTGTGCCTGCTCTCTCCAGCCCGGCAGCAGTGTGCCCCAGATGGCCGGCCAAACACACATGTGCACTGAGGGGAGTGCACAGTGCACTCCCCTCACTGCTCGTCACCCCCAATGCCCCACCCCTTTATAATTCTCAGTATAATGTACATGCGACATCAGCTCCCGCGAGTTTCTGTAGTGTAGTGGTTATCACGTTCGCTGCCCCCGTGAAAGGTCGCGGGTTTGAAACTGGGCGGAAACACTTTTAACACTTCCATCTACCTTGTTCTGCATTATTATTAATATCTATGACCACCTAACTTGTTCTGCATTATTAATATATATGACGAGCGATACTTCTGTGCTACAATTTTAATTGATATCATCCATATAGTAACATATTTCAAATAAACAAGATAAGCAACGCATAGATGATGTAAACTGTGCAAAAGATATTAGCTCGCTTGTAATTAGTACGGGACTGAAAATTTTAAAATAATACAAAACTAAAGAAATGAATGTTAAATTATTAAAACTACAGCAGGTTCTACCGAGATTCAAACTCAGATCGCTGGACTCAAAGTCCAGAGTGCTAACCATTACACCATGGAACCTTCCATTGACAAGCATGAGGTGCGTTAGTAGTGAAATGACAGTATCCTGTAGTGTGCACGTCTCCTTGTAAAAGTCCTGATGTTTTTCAGATGTCAGGTTATTAATGGCAAGGAACACAAGCATTGGCAAAGCCAATAGGTATCGCCTATGTGATAGCTACTGGTTTTGCCAGTGATTTAGCCATGCTGCAACATGGCTGAAAGTAAAGGAAAAAAGCTGTATATGACACAGCCAGCATTGATCACTTCATAGTGCTTTTTTTTACATTCATCCATGCTGCACTGAAGCCAGAGCTGCTGTACAATGTGGCTAAAAAAACATTCACAAAACCAATAGATCCCACATAGGCAAGATCTATTAGCTTTACCAAGGCTTGTTTGTCATCTGGAGCCATTGTGGTACTGCCATGAAAGAGCTGCCAACAATAGCCAGGCCCTGTTCATACTGCAATTCGGGTCATCATTCACACTGCTGTCAAGAAACCAGTAATGTTTTATAAAAACACAGCTGAGTGATTTGAGCTAAAAAAAAAGTGTTTGCTCCTTAAGTGCATTTTTCAGTCCGGGGGGGGGGGGATTACATACATTGCAGTGTTGAACCAACGCTTCTGCATTTCTGGGATGCATATGTTACACTTGTACTGATCCTGTTTTGTGATGACATTTGTGGCATATCAACGTGCTAAATAAAAAGACATTTGCGCTGACTAACCAGGGCAAATACGTTCAAATGACGATGCCCAATTGCTGTAGCATCAGTGCAGGGTATGTAATGTAGCGCCTGGGGTCTAGCTTCTATGCCCCAACCATAATCTCCCTTCTGGTGATGCGTGTCACGAGCTACACTTTATGTGGAAGCGCGAGGGATGCCTGAAGAAGTCAAAGACACGCAGGCAGCCGTGGGACTGACACTGTGCTCGAGAGCGCCTAGCAGCAGAGTTTCTAGGTGCTTCCAGGGGTGAGATGATGGCTGTCAGGCCTTTGCTGGGAGCCAGGGGGGGACGAGGAGTTTTCACAACAGATGCTTGTCTCAAAAAGGTGGGGTGGGCTAGGGCAGAGTCAGTCATGGGCAGCCTCCAAGATGGCTCACTAGTAAAGTGCCCCCTGCTGGTACCTGAGCATGACTTACAGGTCACATTCTTAAATCCGAGCCGAGTGGGCTCAACGCTTTTCCCTCACAAGGTATATAAAGTGGCTGCTATGAATACTGGTTATTTACGGTGCTATGAAGGTGACATATGGAAATAGCAAACACTTTAGAAATCAGGTCACTTTACTTTCCTTTTGTTGCACAAGAGCACAGAACCGGATGAGCAGCTCCTCACGTGCACTGTGGCTGGCCAGGGATGGACACTTTACAGAACCAGTGCTGAGCCTCTTAAGCAGAGCTGGATCTGTTCAAGTCTGTGCAAACCCTGGGCCTGCTCACAGCCTGGCAAGCTGCAGACAATGTTGGGTGCAGCCTTAAATGTGAAATCGTTCCAAGTTGCCACTGTTTGTAGTGAGTTTAACAGACACTGTCTCTGGCTTCCTTCCTGCACGAGGCCAGGTAGGAAGCAGTATCACTCCCCCCATCCTGTGTGTTAGAGAATGGTTTCCATTGCAGTGGGAGGCGGGGCCGTCCATGCCAGGTTTTCAAGGTGACCTCGGACGAGCTTAATATGTAACTGTTGTTCATTTCTGGCAATCATATATATATCTTGTGGATATCCTGCAAATCCGGCATGGATCCGACTCTACTGGACTTATGTTGGGCACCCTTGCACTAGAGCAAGGTTTTTTATGTAAAACTGGTAAGTGTTAATATTGTCATTGTTCACGCCTTCACCAATCACAGGGGGGGGCAACATGCCTGCATCCTCACCGCACACTCCCTATCATTCTTACACTGAGCGCCAAGCTTTCCAAAGTTTAAGAATCTACACAACTTTCAGCATTCCTGCTGAGTTCGTTGGCCGACATACTTGTTGTGATGGTTTTGCCATTTTATTTCCTGAGCTGTACTTTTCTCAAGAAAGTTAGTTCCCATTATTTTTAATAAACCATTGAGAATGCTGAGAAATCACTTTGTGCGTCTGCGACAAGACACATTTATTTTTTTGAATTCTAAGTAAAGGTAATCAAGATGGAAAGACAATGGCTGTATGACTGACTTCAACAGAAAGCCCTCCCCCATGCTTGCTGCTGAAATATTGAGATATTAGAAAAGCACTGAAAATGTGCATTGCTAAAGCGGCATGTGTTTTCCAGAGTACGCAAATGAAGAGGAAAAGCACGCCTTGCCAATTAAAATGCAGAGTCACCCTTTGTAGTTATTGTGCGATGAGTTTCCAAAAAGTACTCAGGTGGTAGATGAAATGATGCTGATTGTAGGTTTGTGATGCTGGAGAATGAGATAGGCATCTGAAAATAACCCGCATGCATCCTGAAGACACAGCTTGATATGTGACCTCGGTCTTTAAATGCCCAGCACACATACACATGATCACCATGGGCCCCACTGCTGGCAGGTACATAACCTGAAGGCTGCAGTCACATGATGCTTCCGTCCCTTCGATAGCTCAGTTGGTAGAGCGGAGGACTGTAGTGGTGAAGCTGATATCCTTAGGTCGCTGGTTCAAATCCGGCTCGAAGGATTTTTTTTCGTATTTGCTCTTCATATTTCTTTTCACATTCTGAAATTAAAATACGCCATGTTTTGAAGCAACGACGCTAGAGCTTGACAATTGTTTTTGTCTCCCCCATTTTTCTCAGATGGCACCAAGAAGTGAATTTAGCCAGAGCAGAAATGGATGGAGGTGCAGCCGCTGATCCCAGGGATTGTCAGAGAGAGAAAAGGAGGAGTCTGTGCAGAGGAAGCTGTAAATCAGTGATACAAAGAGAGCGGCTCTTTCCTTGCACAGATGGGGTCAACACTGACATTTCTGTGGGTGCAGCGCCCCCAGCAGGGGGACAGGTAGAACAATCAGTAGGAGGTCAGGTACCAGGGAGTCATCAGTTCCTCGTTAGTATAGTGGTCAGTATCCCCGCCTGTCACGCGGGAGACCGGGGTTCAATTCCCCGACGGGGAGACTATGTTTATGACTTAACCATGTTTACACTTTAGAAATACATTTTGTTATTTGTTTCGTTTACAATCTCGACATTTTAGAAGTATTGCGATTTAATGTATATGAAGTGCACTGTATAATATGATCAGTGGCAGCATATAGAATTGTAATAAATACCAACACCGAGGCGCCTCTAGCAGAGCTGGCAGGCTTGGAAATCCAACAGAGAAAGCTTTCAACATGAAGGAATCAAGTTTTGGGAACACATTTGTACATTTTGATTTTAAGTTATGGACCACTTAGTCGACAGCGAATGTTTAATATTTACAGAAAAACAAAGTACTATGTGGTGAACAATTGGTACTGGCTGTTTTGCTTGATTATCAATTCCACGTAATCGCGTCATGGTTAATTTCAAATGTATTATAAGCTTCATCACTATTACTTTTTCTAGTTGCGCCTCTGATTTTCAACTAAAACTATATATCATCTATTCAAACAATTAGAACCAAACTGTATCTTTTTTAATAACGAACGTACTTTTCTGAAATTGGAGTGAATGCAAGTTGTAGTAACGAAGAAACGTAGGCTTCCGGGTAGTGTATTGGTTATTCATGTTTTTAGGGTCGAGCCTGCGTTGCATGCGCTCGCGCATGCGTATCGCAGCGAGACGCTTTAGTGTTTAGAAAAGGGCTCGGAGCCCTGTCAACGTCACGTCAGTGTTTTTTATTGGTACGTGGGCTTGCCTAATAAAATCCGCTTGCTTTCATTAGTCGAAGGCACGCATAGGTCATGCCTTTTCCGGTGGCTCGCCCTCCTCCAGCGCAGCGACCAAGTACAGAAAACATGCGAGGCTCGCTGTTTTCCATCGGGCTCATGGACTTCTTTTTCTCTCATTCACGAGCGCGATCTCGCTTGGCAGAAGTCGAGCACTTTACATAATTAACTTCACTTTTTCGGGTTATGTACATAAATGCACTTTTGCCCGATAGGTGAAAAGTCGGGTTAGGAGTTTACAACGCGATCAGCTGTAACATGAGCAAACGCGAGACCCGTTGCATTGCAAATGCTTGTTTTAATAGTTTGTGTCTCCGTCAAGTATTCTCCATCTATTTAATGTAAATCTATTTAATGTGCAGTATCTCTTTCTTCGTGGTCTCCATGAATGCAGTGTGTCTTCCATGTCTGGTGTTTTATTCTGGCTTTTTGTATATCTTGGTCAGTCGGCGAAAGCGTAGGTTTAAGCCTGTGTGGTGATGTCTGGTCCACACTGCTGTAAAGAGAGCAGCGACCCCCGGCGAGGCTTCTTTCAGACTAAGGGGGGAGGTGATGAGAGACCTGGACACCTGTAAAGATACCTGTGAGCTCTCCAAAACAACAGAGCCCCTCCATGGGCTCTTGGCTAGGACGTTAGACTGAAGCTCTAAAGATCCCAGGTTTCCACAGTGACTTTTTGTTTGATATCCATTACCTTCAGTGCTGAGTAGTCAAACTTTAAACCCTCTCAAACTTGGTAAAATAAAACATTACTTTAACAACATCAATCTATTTCCCTCCACATTCCAGCTTCTTTCTTTCTTCACCCCTCATTTCTTTCTGAGCCCCCTTCAGTCCGTCTTTATTTTCTTTATTGGAACAAGTTTCTCAAAGCCCTACTCAGTGTGAGTCTCAGAACTGAGAGAATACTATCACAGGCTGTAAGTTCACTGCTAAGAGGAAAGTTTTACTCCTTGTATGAAGGTCCGAAAGAGTGGAGTGCAACTTTCCACAAACTACTATTTAAATACAATCTCCCGGACCTTCCGTAACCTGAGTCTAGACAGAAATATTTAGAATTCTTCTCTGAAAAAGTGGCAACCCTCCTGCAGGGCTTGAAAGCAGACAATACTCATCATTAGAATCCACAGCCAGCAACACTAGAAAACTGCCACTCATGACCAAGTTAGCAGCAAGTTGGGCCACGGGGATGCTCTCTATGCTTGAAACATCAGATAACTCACTAGAAAACTACCTGGAATTTGGCACCCAGACTCATCCTCAACCTCCCGCTCTGAATTCACATCTCACCATACCTCAGAGAGCTCCACTGTCTCCCGAAACAGAAATGAACTAATTTCAAACACCTTACATACACATTCAAGGCACAACACAACGTAGGCCCCACCTACTTGACCAGTTGCTTCTCTTTCCACAACCACCAAGAGACTTCCATCTACTCAGGGCTCCTACTCACACACATCCCATACATACAGAGAACCAGATCAGGAGGATGGGTGTTCTGTTGCATCACTCCTAAAGCATGGAATGGACTCCCATTTCACACAAGAGCATTTTATTCTCTTCTTCAATTCTGCAAGAAGTTGAAGACCTGCGTTTTTAATAAACCAACCTACCTTAGACAGGGCTACACACACACACGCCTGCTCAGCGCCAGGAAACCCTTGCAGGTGATTGCGTGCCTTACAAATACCCATTACGTTACAGATGCACCCCCAGGGCTCCACCAGATGTTTCACAGCAATGGGTGTGACAGAGCATAACATGGCTGTGCCTTTATGCTTTCTTTGGTAGAAGAGAAGGACAGCATTTACCTTCATATATTGTGTGAAAAACTATACCCATGTAAATGTGATGCATTAAAAGACCACAACATTATGGTGCCTTTGTGAGTGATATTACACTTGTTAGATATAAACTGCTTTTATGAAATGTTAACCAGATGCATTTATACCTTGGTATCTTAACAAATGATATATTTTATAGTCACTCATCATTTACTGTGTTTAAGACAATTGCATTTGTAAAAACATAACTAAAATGTGCTTCCATTCCATTGTTCAAGCTGGAGTTAAGGTCTGCCAATTCCTATGTTTAATTTCAACATGAAACTTGCTTTGTTTGTGCGCTATTTTTCTTTCGTCTGCAGGTGATAGGTAAGGAAGAGAGAGTTGGGTTGCCAAGGACGAAACTTGGTAACAAGGAGCTACAAGAACGGCTCCCTTACTATATTCCTGGGCATGGATGTAATCCAAGGTGGAGCAGATGTGTTCAGAAGAGGATAAAAGTGAATTGGACATAATTCACAATGGTGTCTTGTTAGTAATTGTTTCTTTGGGTGTGATGTCAGCTACTGGAAGGCTCTGGGGTGATTAAAGTGTTGTTCAGTTAGGCAGAGATTCAGAATCTTTTTGCCCCCTTGACTAGAGTGGACTCTAAGGGAAAGATAACTCTCCTTGACTAAGTGGCAGTCGCGACTCACAGGGGTTACCAGAGGTGGGGTGGAGAGCGGGGTGTGGGGAGGCAAGGAGAATATTAACAATATTAAAAAGTTAAAAAACTAAAAACTTACCTGCTCCGTCGCACCGCTGCTCCTCCGTCAGCAGCAGGCTCCCAGCCTGCCCTGCGGCCAATCCTGACGCTGCTCAGAGAAGCGTTAGGATTGGCTGGGAGTGCCCAGCCACGGTGCTCCCAGACAGACTGGGAGCCTGTGCCTGCTCTCTCCAGCCCGGCAGCAGTGTGCCCCAGATGGCCGGCCAAACACACATGTGCACTGAGGGGAGTGCACAGTGCACTCCCCTCACTGCTCGTCACCCCCAATGCCCCACCCCTTTATAATTCTCAGTATAATGTACATGCGACATCAGCTCCCGCGAGTTTCTGTAGTGTAGTGGTTATCACGTTCGCTGCCCCCGTGAAAGGTCGCGGGTTTGAAACTGGGCGGAAACACTTTTAACACTTCCATCTACCTTGTTCTGCATTATTATTAATATCTATGACCACCTAACTTGTTCTGCATTATTAATATATATGACGAGCGATACTTCTGTGCTACAATTTTAATTGATATCATCCATATAGTAACATATTTCAAATAAACAAGATAAGCAACGCATAGATGATGTAAACTGTGCAAAAGATATTAGCTCGCTTGTAATTAGTACGGGACTGAAAATTTTAAAATAATACAAAACTAAAGAAATGAATGTTAAATTATTAAAACTACAGCAGGTTCTACCGAGATTCAAACTCAGATCGCTGGACTCAAAGTCCAGAGTGCTAACCATTACACCATGGAACCTTCCATTGACAAGCATGAGGTGCGTTAGTAGTGAAATGACAGTATCCTGTAGTGTGCACGTCTCCTTGTAAAAGTCCTGATGTTTTTCAGATGTCAGGTTATTAATGGCAAGGAACACAAGCATTGGCAAAGCCAATAGGTATCGCCTATGTGATAGCTACTGGTTTTGCCAGTGATTTAGCCATGCTGCAACATGGCTGAAAGTAAAGGAAAAAAGCTGTATATGACACAGCCAGCATTGATCACTTCATAGTGCTTTTTTTTACATTCATCCATGCTGCACTGAAGCCAGAGCTGCTGTACAATGTGGCTAAAAAAACATTCACAAAACCAATAGATCCCACATAGGCAAGATCTATTAGCTTTACCAAGGCTTGTTTGTCATCTGGAGCCATTGTGGTACTGCCATGAAAGAGCTGCCAACAATAGCCAGGCCCTGTTCATACTGCAATTCGGGTCATCATTCACACTGCTGTCAAGAAACCAGTAATGTTTTATAAAAACACAGCTGAGTGATTTGAGCTAAAAAAAAAGTGTTTGCTCCTTAAGTGCATTTTTCAGTCCGGGGGGGGGGGGGGGGATTACATACATTGCAGTGTTGAACCAACGCTTCTGCATTTCTGGGATGCATATGTTACACTTGTACTGATCCTGTTTTGTGATGACATTTGTGGCATATCAACGTGCTAAATAAAAAGACATTTGCGCTGACTAACCAGGGCAAATACGTTCAAATGACGATGCCCAATTGCTGTAGCATCAGTGCAGGGTATGTAATGTAGCGCCTGGGGTCTAGCTTCTATGCCCCAACCATAATCTCCCTTCTGGTGATGCGTGTCACGAGCTACACTTTATGTGGAAGCGCGAGGGATGCCTGAAGAAGTCAAAGACACGCAGGCAGCCGTGGGACTGACACTGTGCTCGAGAGCGCCTAGCAGCAGAGTTTCTAGGTGCTTCCAGGGGTGAGATGATGGCTGTCAGGCCTTTGCTGGGAGCCAGGGGGGGACGAGGAGTTTTCACAACAGATGCTTGTCTCAAAAAGGTGGGGTGGGCTAGGGCAGAGTCAGTCATGGGCAGCCTCCAAGATGGCTCACTAGTAAAGTGCCCCCTGCTGGTACCTGAGCATGACTTACAGGTCACATTCTTAAATCCGAGCCGAGTGGGCTCAACGCTTTTCCCTCACAAGGTATATAAAGTGGCTGCTATGAATACTGGTTATTTACGGTGCTATGAAGGTGACATATGGAAATAGCAAACACTTTAGAAATCAGGTCACTTTACTTTCCTTTTGTTGCACAAGAGCACAGAACCGGATGAGCAGCTCCTCACGTGCACTGTGGCTGGCCAGGGATGGACACTTTACAGAACCAGTGCTGAGCCTCTTAAGCAGAGCTGGATCTGTTCAAGTCTGTGCAAACCCTGGGCCTGCTCACAGCCTGGCAAGCTGCAGACAATGTTGGGTGCAGCCTTAAATGTGAAATCGTTCCAAGTTGCCACTGTTTGTAGTGAGTTTAACAGACACTGTCTCTGGCTTCCTTCCTGCACGAGGCCAGGTAGGAAGCAGTATCACTCCCCCCATCCTGTGTGTTAGAGAATGGTTTCCATTGCAGTGGGAGGCGGGGTCGTCCATGCCAGGTTTTCAAGGTGACCTCGGACGAGCTTAATATGTAACTGTTGTTCATTTCTGGCAATCATATATATATCTTGTGGATATCCTGCAAATCCGGCATGGATCCGACTCTACTGGACTTATGTTGGGCACCCTTGCACTAGAGCAAGGTTTTTTATGTAAAACTGGTAAGTGTTAATATTGTCATTGTTCACGCCTTCACCAATCACAGGGGGGGGCAACATGCCTGCATCCTCACCGCACACTCCCTATCATTCTTACACTGAGCGCCAAGCTTTCCAAAGTTTAAGAATCTACACAACTTTCAGCATTCCTGCTGAGTTCATTGGCCGACATACTTGTTGTGATGGTTTTGCCATTTTATTTCCTGAGCTGTACTTTTCTCAAGAAAGTTAGTTCCCATTATTTTTAATAAACCATTGAGAATGCTGAGAAATCACTGTGTGCGTCTGCGACAAGACACATTTATTTTTTTGAATTCTAAGTAAAGGTAATCAAGATGGAAAGACAATGGCTGTATGACTGACTTCAACAGAAAGCCCTCCCCCATGCTTGCTGCTGAAATATTGAGATATTAGAAAAGCACTGAAAATGTGCATTGCTAAAGCGGCATGTGTTTTCCAGAGTACGCAAATGAAGAGGAAAAGCACGCCTTGCCAATTAAAATGCAGAGTCACCCTTTGTAGTTATTGTGCGATGAGTTTCCAAAAAGTACTCCGGTGGTAGATGAAATGATGCTGATTGTAGGTTTGTGATGCTGGAGAATGAGATAGGCATCTGAAAATAAACAGCATGCATCCTGAAGACACAGCTTGATATGTGACCTCGGTCTTTAAATGCCCAGCACACATACACATGATCACCATGGGCCCCACTGCTGGCAGGTACATAACCTGAAGGCTGCAGTCACATGATGCTTCCGTCCCTTCGATAGCTCAGTTGGTAGAGCGGAGGACTGTAGTGGTGAAGCTGATATCCTTAGGTCGCTGGTTCAAATCCGGCTCGAAGGATTTTTTTTCGTATTTGCTCTTCATATTTCTTTTCACATTCTGAAATTAAAATACGCCATGTTTTGAAGCAACGACGCTAGAGCTTGACAATTGTTTTTGTCTCCCCCATTTTTCTCAGATGGCACCAAGAAGTGAATTTAGCCAGAGCAGAAATGGATGGAGGTGCAGCCGCTGATCCCAGGGATTGTCAGAGAGAGAAAAGGAGGAGTCTGTGCAGAGGAAGCTGTAAATCAGTGATACAAAGAGAGCGGCTCTTTCCTTGCACAGATGGGGTCAACACTGACATTTCTGTGGGTGCAGCGCCCCCAGCAGGGGGACAGGTAGAACAATCAGTAGGAGGTCAGGTACCAGGGAGTCATCAGTTCCTCGTTAGTATAGTGGTCAGTATCCCCGCCTGTCACGCGGGAGACCGGGGTTCAATTCCCCGACGGGGAGACTATGTTTATGACTTAACCATGTTTACACTTTAGAAATACATTTTGTTATTTGTTTCGTTTACAATCTCGACATTTTAGAAGTATTGCGATTTAATGTATATGAAGTGCACTGTATAATATGATCAGTGGCAGCATATAGAATTGTAATAAATACCAACACCGAGGCGCCTCTAGCAGAGCTGGCAGGCTTGGAAATCCAACAGAGAAAGCTTTCAACATGAAGGAATCAAGTTTTGGGAACACATTTGTACATTTTGATTTTAAGTTATGGACCACTTAGTCGACAGCGAATGTTTAATATTTACAGAAAAACAAAGTACTATGTGGTGAACAATTGGTACTGGCTGTTTTGCTTGATTATCAATTCCACGTAATCGCGTCATGGTTAATTTCAAATGTATTATAAGCTTCATCACTATTACTTTTTCTAGTTGCGCCTCTGATTTTCAACTAAAACTATATATCATCTATACAAACAATTAGAACCAAACTGTATCTTTTTTAATAACGAACGTACTTTTCTGAAATTGGAGTGAATGCAAGTTGTAGTAACGAAGAAACGTAGGCTTCCGGGTAGTGTATTGGTTATTCATGTTTTTAGGGTCGAGCCTGCGTTGCATGCGCTCGCGCATGCGTATCGCAGCGAGACGCTTTAGTGTTTAGAAAAGGGCTCGGAGCCCTGTCAACGTCACGTCAGTGTTTTTTATTGGTACGTGGGCTTGCCTAATAAAATCCGCTTGCTTTCATTAGTCGAAGGCACGCATAGGTCATGCCTTTTCCGGTGGCTCGCCCTCCTCCAGCGCAGCGACCAAGTACAGAAAACATGCGAGGCTCGCTGTTTTCCATCGGGCTCATGGACTTCTTTTTCTCTCATTCACGAGCGCGATCTCGCTTGGCAGAAGTCGAGCACTTTACATAATTAACTTCACTTTTTCGGGTTATGTACATAAATGCACTTTTGCCCGATAGGTGAAAAGTCGGGTTAGGAGTTTACAACGCGATCAGCTGTAACATGAGCAAACGCGAGACCCGTTGCATTGCAAATGCTTGTTTTAATAGTTTGTGTCTCCGTCAAGTATTCTCCATCTATTTAATGTAAATCTATTTAATGTGCAGTATCTCTTTCTTCGTGGTCTCCATGAATGCAGTGTGTCTTCCATGTCTGGTGTTTTATTCTGGCTTTTTGTATATCTTGGTCAGTCGGCGAAAGCGTAGGTTTAAGCCTGTGTGGTGATGTCTGGTCCACACTGCTGTAAAGAGAGCAGCGACCCCCGGCGAGGCTTCTTTCAGACTAAGGGGGGAGGTGATGAGAGACCTGGACACCTGTAAAGATACCTGTGAGCTCTCCAAAACAACAGAGCCCCTCCATGGGCTCTTGGCTAGGACGTTAGACTGAAGCTCTAAAGATCCCAGGTTTCCACAGTGACTTTTTGTTTGATATCCATTACCTTCAGTGCTGAGTAGTCAAACTTTAAACCCTCTCAAACTTGGTAAAATAAAACATTACTTTAACAACATCAATCTATTTCCCTCCACATTCCAGCTTCTTTCTTTCTTCACCCCTCATTTCTTTCTGAGCCCCCTTCAGTCCGTCTTTATTTTCTTTATTGGAACAAGTTTCTCAAAGCCCTACTCAGTGTGAGTCTCAGAACTGAGAGAATACTATCACAGGCTGTAAGTTCACTGCTAAGAGGAAAGTTTTACTCCTTGTATGAAGGTCCGAAAGAGTGGAGTGCAACTTTCCACAAACTACTATTTAAATACAATCTCCCGGACCTTCCGTAACCTGAGTCTAGACAGAAATATTTAGAATTCTTCTCTGAAAAAGTGGCAACCCTCCTGCAGGGCTTGAAAGCAGACAATACTCATCATTAGAATCCACAGCCAGCAACACTAGAAAACTGCCACTCATGACCAAGTTAGCAGCAAGTTGGGCCACGGGGATGCTCTCTATGCTTGAAACATCAGATAACTCACTAGAAAACTACCTGGAATTTGGCACCCAGACTCATCCTCAACCTCCCGCTCTGAATTCACATCTCACCATACCTCAGAGAGCTCCACTGTCTCCCGAAACAGAAATGAACTAATTTCAAACACCTTACATACACATTCAAGGCACAACACAACGTAGGCCCCACCTACTTGACCAGTTGCTTCTCTTTCCACAACCACCAAGAGACTTCCATCTACTCAGGGCTCCTACTCACACACATCCCATACATACAGAGAACCAGATCAGGAGGATGGGTGTTCTGTTGCATCACTCCTAAAGCATGGAATGGACTCCCATTTCACACAAGAGCATTTTATTCTCTTCTTCAATTCTGCAAGAAGTTGAAGACCTGCGTTTTTAATAAACCAACCTACCTTAGACAGGGCTACACACACACACGCCTGCTCAGCGCCAGGAAACCCTTGCAGGTGATTGCGTGCCTTACAAATACCCATTACGTTACAGATGCACCCCCAGGGCTCCACCAGATGTTTCACAGCAATGGGTGTGACAGAGCATAACATGGCTGTGCCTTTATGCTTTCTTTGGTAGAAGAGAAGGACAGCATTTACCTTCATATATTGTGTGAAAAACTATACCCATGTAAATGTGATGCATTAAAAGACCACAACATTATGGTGCCTTTGTGAGTGATATTACACTTGTTAGATATAAACTGCTTTTATGAAATGTTAACCAGATGCATTTATACCTTGGTATCTTAACAAATGATATATTTTATAGTCACTCATCATTTACTGTGTTTAAGACAATTGCATTTGTAAAAACATAACTAAAATGTGCTTCCATTCCATTGTTCAAGCTGGAGTTAAGGTCTGCCAATTCCTATGTTTAATTTCAACATGAAACTTGCTTTGTTTGTGCGCTATTTTTCTTTCGTCTGCAGGTGATAGGTAAGGAAGAGAGAGTTGGGTTGCCAAGGACGAAACTTGGTAACAAGGAGCTACAAGAACGGCTCCCTTACTATATTCCTGGGCATGGATGTAATCCAAGGTGGAGCAGATGTGTTCAGAAGAGGATAAAAGTGAATTGGACATAATTCACAATGGTGTCTTGTTAGTAATTGTTTCTTTGGGTGTGATGTCAGCTACTGGAAGGCTCTGGGGTGATTAAAGTGTTGTTCAGTTAGGCAGAGATTCAGAATCTTTTTGCCCCCTTGACTAGAGTGGACTCTAAGGGAAAGATAACTCTCCTTGACTAAGTGGCAGTCGCGACTCACAGGGTTTACCAGAGGTGGGGTGGAGAGCGGGGTGTGGGGAGGCAAGGAGAATATTAACAATATTAAAAAGTTAAAAAACTAAAAACTTACCTGCTCCGTCGCACCGCTGCTCCTCCGTCAGCAGCAGGCTCCCAGCCTGCCCTGCGGCCAATCCTGACGCTGCTCAGAGAAGCGTTAGGATTGGCTGGGAGTGCCCAGCCACGGTGCTCCCAGACAGACTGGGAGCCTGTGCCTGCTCTCTCCAGCCCGGCAGCAGTGTGCCCCAGATGGCCGGCCAAACACACATGTGCACTGAGGGGAGTGCACAGTGCACTCCCCTCACTGCTCGTCACCCCCAATGCCCCACCCCTTTATAATTCTCAGTATAATGTACATGCGACATCAGCTCCCGCGAGTTTCTGTAGTGTAGTGGTTATCACGTTCGCTGCCCCCGTGAAAGGTCGCGGGTTTGAAACTGGGCGGAAACACTTTTAACACTTCCATCTACCTTGTTCTGCATTATTATTAATATCTATGACCACCTAACTTGTTCTGCATTATTAATATATATGACGAGCGATACTTCTGTGCTACAATTTTAATTGATATCATCCATATAGTAACATATTTCAAATAAACAAGATAAGCAACGCATAGATGATGTAAACTGTGCAAAAGATATTAGCTCGCTTGTAATTAGTACGGGACTGAAAATTTTAAAATAATACAAAACTAAAGAAATGAATGTTAAATTATTAAAACTACAGCAGGTTCTACCGAGATTCAAACTCAGATCGCTGGACTCAAAGTCCAGAGTGCTAACCATTACACCATGGAACCTTCCATTGACAAGCATGAGGTGCGTTAGTAGTGAAATGACAGTATCCTGTAGTGTGCACGTCTCCTTGTAAAAGTCCTGATGTTTTTCAGATGTCAGGTTATTAATGGCAAGGAACACAAGCATTGGCAAAGCCAATAGGTATCGCCTATGTGATAGCTACTGGTTTTGCCAGTGATTTAGCCATGCTGCAACATGGCTGAAAGTAAAGGAAAAAAGCTGTATATGACACAGCCAGCATTGATCACTTCATAGTGCTTTTTTTTACATTCATCCATGCTGCACTGAAGCCAGAGCTGCTGTACAATGTGGCTAAAAAAACATTCACAAAACCAATAGATCCCACATAGGCAAGATCTATTAGCTTTACCAAGGCTTGTTTGTCATCTGGAGCCATTGTGGTACTGCCATGAAAGAGCTGCCAACAATAGCCAGGCCCTGTTCATACTGCAATTCGGGTCATCATTCACACTGCTGTCAAGAAACCAGTAATGTTTTATAAAAACACAGCTGAGTGATTTGAGCTAAAAAAAAAGTGTTTGCTCCTTAAGTGCATTTTTCAGTCCGGGGGGGGGGGGATTACATACATTGCAGTGTTGAACCAACGCTTCTGCATTTCTGGGATGCATATGTTACACTTGTACTGATCCTGTTTTGTGATGACATTTGTGGCATATCAACGTGCTAAATAAAAAGACATTTGCGCTGACTAACCAGGGCAAATACGTTCAAATGACGATGCCCAATTGCTGTAGCATCAGTGCAGGGTATGTAATGTAGCGCCTGGGGTCTAGCTTCTATGCCCCAACCATAATCTCCCTTCTGGTGATGCGTGTCACGAGCTACACTTTATGTGGAAGCGCGAGGGATGCCTGAAGAAGTCAAAGACACGCAGGCAGCCGTGGGACTGACACTGTGCTCGAGAGCGCCTAGCAGCAGAGTTTCTAGGTGCTTCCAGGGGTGAGATGATGGCTGTCAGGCCTTTGCTGGGAGCCAGGGGGGGACGAGGAGTTTTCACAACAGATGCTTGTCTCAAAAAGGTGGGGTGGGCTAGGGCAGAGTCAGTCATGGGCAGCCTCCAAGATGGCTCACTAGTAAAGTGCCCCCTGCTGGTACCTGAGCATGACTTACAGGTCACATTCTTAAATCCGAGCCGAGTGGGCTCAACGCTTTTCCCTCACAAGGTATATAAAGTGGCTGCTATGAATACTGGTTATTTACGGTGCTATGAAGGTGACATATGGAAATAGCAAACACTTTAGAAATCAGGTCACTTTACTTTCCTTTTGTTGCACAAGAGCACAGAACCGGATGAGCAGCTCCTCACGTGCACTGTGGCTGGCCAGGGATGGACACTTTACAGAACCAGTGCTGAGCCTCTTAAGCAGAGCTGGATCTGTTCAAGTCTGTGCAAACCCTGGGCCTGCTCACAGCCTGGCAAGCTGCAGACAATGTTGGGTGCAGCCTTAAATGTGAAATCGTTCCAAGTTGCCACTGTTTGTAGTGAGTTTAACAGACACTGTCTCTGGCTTCCTTCCTGCACGAGGCCAGGTAGGAAGCAGTATCACTCCCCCCATCCTGTGTGTTAGAGAATGGTTTCCATTGCAGTGGGAGGCGGGGCCGTCCATGCCAGGTTTTCAAGGTGACCTCGGACGAGCTTAATATGTAACTGTTGTTCATTTCTGGCAATCATATATATATCTTGTGGATATCCTGCAAATCCGGCATGGATCCGACTCTACTGGACTTATGTTGGGCACCCTTGCACTAGAGCAAGGTTTTTTATGTAAAACTGGTAAGTGTTAATATTGTCATTGTTCACGCCTTCACCAATCACAGGGGGGGGCAACATGCCTGCATCCTCACCGCACACTCCCTATCATTCTTACACTGAGCGCCAAGCTTTCCAAAGTTTAAGAATCTACACAACTTTCAGCATTCCTGCTGAGTTCGTTGGCCGACATACTTGTTGTGATGGTTTTGCCATTTTATTTCCTGAGCTGTACTTTTCTCAAGAAAGTTAGTTCCCATTATTTTTAATAAACCATTGAGAATGCTGAGAAATCACTTTGTGCGTCTGCGACAAGACACATTTATTTTTTTGAATTCTAAGTAAAGGTAATCAAGATGGAAAGACAATGGCTGTATGACTGACTTCAACAGAAAGCCCTCCCCCATGCTTGCTGCTGAAATATTGAGATATTAGAAAAGCACTGAAAATGTGCATTGCTAAAGCGGCATGTGTTTTCCAGAGTACGCAAATGAAGAGGAAAAGCACGCCTTGCCAATTAAAATGCAGAGTCACCCTTTGTAGTTATTGTGCGATGAGTTTCCAAAAAGTACTCAGGTGGTAGATGAAATGATGCTGATTGTAGGTTTGTGATGCTGGAGAATGAGATAGGCATCTGAAAATAACCCGCATGCATCCTGAAGACACAGCTTGATATGTGACCTCGGTCTTTAAATGCCCAGCACACATACACATGATCACCATGGGCCCCACTGCTGGCAGGTACATAACCTGAAGGCTGCAGTCACATGATGCTTCCGTCCCTTCGATAGCTCAGTTGGTAGAGCGGAGGACTGTAGTGGTGAAGCTGATATCCTTAGGTCGCTGGTTCAAATCCGGCTCGAAGGATTTTTTTTCGTATTTGCTCTTCATATTTCTTTTCACATTCTGAAATTAAAATACGCCATGTTTTGAAGCAACGACGCTAGAGCTTGACAATTGTTTTTGTCTCCCCCATTTTTCTCAGATGGCACCAAGAAGTGAATTTAGCCAGAGCAGAAATGGATGGAGGTGCAGCCGCTGATCCCAGGGATTGTCAGAGAGAGAAAAGGAGGAGTCTGTGCAGAGGAAGCTGTAAATCAGTGATACAAAGAGAGCGGCTCTTTCCTTGCACAGATGGGGTCAACACTGACATTTCTGTGGGTGCAGCGCCCCCAGCAGGGGGACAGGTAGAACAATCAGTAGGAGGTCAGGTACCAGGGAGTCATCAGTTCCTCGTTAGTATAGTGGTCAGTATCCCCGCCTGTCACGCGGGAGACCGGGGTTCAATTCCCCGACGGGGAGACTATGTTTATGACTTAACCATGTTTACACTTTAGAAATACATTTTGTTATTTGTTTCGTTTACAATCTCGACATTTTAGAAGTATTGCGATTTAATGTATATGAAGTGCACTGTATAATATGATCAGTGGCAGCATATAGAATTGTAATAAATACCAACACCGAGGCGCCTCTAGCAGAGCTGGCAGGCTTGGAAATCCAACAGAGAAAGCTTTCAACATGAAGGAATCAAGTTTTGGGAACACATTTGTACATTTTGATTTTAAGTTATGGACCACTTAGTCGACAGCGAATGTTTAATATTTACAGAAAAACAAAGTACTATGTGGTGAACAATTGGTACTGGCTGTTTTGCTTGATTATCAATTCCACGTAATCGCGTCATGGTTAATTTCAAATGTATTATAAGCTTCATCACTATTACTTTTTCTAGTTGCGCCTCTGATTTTCAACTAAAACTATATATCATCTATTCAAACAATTAGAACCAAACTGTATCTTTTTTAATAACGAACGTACTTTTCTGAAATTGGAGTGAATGCAAGTTGTAGTAACGAAGAAACGTAGGCTTCCGGGTAGTGTATTGGTTATTCATGTTTTTAGGGTCGAGCCTGCGTTGCATGCGCTCGCGCATGCGTATCGCAGCGAGACGCTTTAGTGTTTAGAAAAGGGCTCGGAGCCCTGTCAACGTCACGTCAGTGTTTTTTATTGGTACGTGGGCTTGCCTAATAAAATCCGCTTGCTTTCATTAGTCGAAGGCACGCATAGGTCATGCCTTTTCCGGTGGCTCGCCCTCCTCCAGCGCAGCGACCAAGTACAGAAAACATGCGAGGCTCGCTGTTTTCCATCGGGCTCATGGACTTCTTTTTCTCTCATTCACGAGCGCGATCTCGCTTGGCAGAAGTCGAGCACTTTACATAATTAACTTCACTTTTTCGGGTTATGTACATAAATGCACTTTTGCCCGATAGGTGAAAAGTCGGGTTAGGAGTTTACAACGCGATCAGCTGTAACATGAGCAAACGCGAGACCCGTTGCATTGCAAATGCTTGTTTTAATAGTTTGTGTCTCCGTCAAGTATTCTCCATCTATTTAATGTAAATCTATTTAATGTGCAGTATCTCTTTCTTCGTGGTCTCCATGAATGCAGTGTGTCTTCCATGTCTGGTGTTTTATTCTGGCTTTTTGTATATCTTGGTCAGTCGGCGAAAGCGTAGGTTTAAGCCTGTGTGGTGATGTCTGGTCCACACTGCTGTAAAGAGAGCAGCGACCCCCGGCGAGGCTTCTTTCAGACTAAGGGGGGAGGTGATGAGAGACCTGGACACCTGTAAAGATACCTGTGAGCTCTCCAAAACAACAGAGCCCCTCCATGGGCTCTTGGCTAGGACGTTAGACTGAAGCTCTAAAGATCCCAGGTTTCCACAGTGACTTTTTGTTTGATATCCATTACCTTCAGTGCTGAGTAGTCAAACTTTAAACCCTCTCAAACTTGGTAAAATAAAACATTACTTTAACAACATCAATCTATTTCCCTCCACATTCCAGCTTCTTTCTTTCTTCACCCCTCATTTCTTTCTGAGCCCCCTTCAGTCCGTCTTTATTTTCTTTATTGGAACAAGTTTCTCAAAGCCCTACTCAGTGTGAGTCTCAGAACTGAGAGAATACTATCACAGGCTGTAAGTTCACTGCTAAGAGGAAAGTTTTACTCCTTGTATGAAGGTCCGAAAGAGTGGAGTGCAACTTTCCACAAACTACTATTTAAATACAATCTCCCGGACCTTCCGTAACCTGAGTCTAGACAGAAATATTTAGAATTCTTCTCTGAAAAAGTGGCAACCCTCCTGCAGGGCTTGAAAGCAGACAATACTCATCATTAGAATCCACAGCCAGCAACACTAGAAAACTGCCACTCATGACCAAGTTAGCAGCAAGTTGGGCCACGGGGATGCTCTCTATGCTTGAAACATCAGATAACTCACTAGAAAACTACCTGGAATTTGGCACCCAGACTCATCCTCAACCTCCCGCTCTGAATTCACATCTCACCATACCTCAGAGAGCTCCACTGTCTCCCGAAACAGAAATGAACTAATTTCAAACACCTTACATACACATTCAAGGCACAACACAACGTAGGCCCCACCTACTTGACCAGTTGCTTCTCTTTCCACAACCACCAAGAGACTTCCATCTACTCAGGGCTCCTACTCACACACATCCCATACATACAGAGAACCAGATCAGGAGGATGGGTGTTCTGTTGCATCACTCCTAAAGCATGGAATGGACTCCCATTTCACACAAGAGCATTTTATTCTCTTCTTCAATTCTGCAAGAAGTTGAAGACCTGCGTTTTTAATAAACCAACCTACCTTAGACAGGGCTACACACACACACGCCTGCTCAGCGCCAGGAAACCCTTGCAGGTGATTGCGTGCCTTACAAATACCCATTACGTTACAGATGCACCCCCAGGGCTCCACCAGATGTTTCACAGCAATGGGTGTGACAGAGCATAACATGGCTGTGCCTTTATGCTTTCTTTGGTAGAAGAGAAGGACAGCATTTACCTTCATATATTGTGTGAAAAACTATACCCATGTAAATGTGATGCATTAAAAGACCACAACATTATGGTGCCTTTGTGAGTGATATTACACTTGTTAGATATAAACTGCTTTTATGAAATGTTAACCAGATGCATTTATACCTTGGTATCTTAACAAATGATATATTTTATAGTCACTCATCATTTACTGTGTTTAAGACAATTGCATTTGTAAAAACATAACTAAAATGTGCTTCCATTCCATTGTTCAAGCTGGAGTTAAGGTCTGCCAATTCCTATGTTTAATTTCAACATGAAACTTGCTTTGTTTGTGCGCTATTTTTCTTTCGTCTGCAGGTGATAGGTAAGGAAGAGAGAGTTGGGTTGCCAAGGACGAAACTTGGTAACAAGGAGCTACAAGAACGGCTCCCTTACTATATTCCTGGGCATGGATGTAATCCAAGGTGGAGCAGATGTGTTCAGAAGAGGATAAAAGTGAATTGGACATAATTCACAATGGTGTCTTGTTAGTAATTGTTTCTTTGGGTGTGATGTCAGCTACTGGAAGGCTCTGGGGTGATTAAAGTGTTGTTCAGTTAGGCAGAGATTCAGAATCTTTTTGCCCCCTTGACTAGAGTGGACTCTAAGGGAAAGATAACTCTCCTTGACTAAGTGGCAGTCGCGACTCACAGGGGTTACCAGAGGTGGGGTGGAGAGCGGGGTGTGGGGAGGCAAGGAGAATATTAACAATATTAAAAAGTTAAAAAACTAAAAACTTACCTGCTCCGTCGCACCGCTGCTCCTCCGTCAGCAGCAGGCTCCCAGCCTGCCCTGCGGCCAATCCTGACGCTGCTCAGAGAAGCGTTAGGATTGGCTGGGAGTGCCCAGCCACGGTGCTCCCAGACAGACTGGGAGCCTGTGCCTGCTCTCTCCAGCCCGGCAGCAGTGTGCCCCAGATGGCCGGCCAAACACACATGTGCACTGAGGGGAGTGCACAGTGCACTCCCCTCACTGCTCGTCACCCCCAATGCCCCACCCCTTTATAATTCTCAGTATAATGTACATGCGACATCAGCTCCCGCGAGTTTCTGTAGTGTAGTGGTTATCACGTTCGCTGCCCCCGTGAAAGGTCGCGGGTTTGAAACTGGGCGGAAACACTTTTAACACTTCCATCTACCTTGTTCTGCATTATTATTAATATCTATGACCACCTAACTTGTTCTGCATTATTAATATATATGACGAGCGATACTTCTGTGCTACAATTTTAATTGATATCATCCATATAGTAACATATTTCAAATAAACAAGATAAGCAACGCATAGATGATGTAAACTGTGCAAAAGATATTAGCTCGCTTGTAATTAGTACGGGACTGAAAATTTTAAAATAATACAAAACTAAAGAAATGAATGTTAAATTATTAAAACTACAGCAGGTTCTACCGAGATTCAAACTCAGATCGCTGGACTCAAAGTCCAGAGTGCTAACCATTACACCATGGAACCTTCCATTGACAAGCATGAGGTGCGTTAGTAGTGAAATGACAGTATCCTGTAGTGTGCACGTCTCCTTGTAAAAGTCCTGATGTTTTTCAGATGTCAGGTTATTAATGGCAAGGAACACAAGCATTGGCAAAGCCAATAGGTATCGCCTATGTGATAGCTACTGGTTTTGCCAGTGATTTAGCCATGCTGCAACATGGCTGAAAGTAAAGGAAAAAAGCTGTATATGACACAGCCAGCATTGATCACTTCATAGTGCTTTTTTTTACATTCATCCATGCTGCACTGAAGCCAGAGCTGCTGTACAATGTGGCTAAAAAAACATTCACAAAACCAATAGATCCCACATAGGCAAGATCTATTAGCTTTACCAAGGCTTGTTTGTCATCTGGAGCCATTGTGGTACTGCCATGAAAGAGCTGCCAACAATAGCCAGGCCCTGTTCATACTGCAATTCGGGTCATCATTCACACTGCTGTCAAGAAACCAGTAATGTTTTATAAAAACACAGCTGAGTGATTTGAGCTAAAAAAAAAGTGTTTGCTCCTTAAGTGCATTTTTCAGTCCGGGGGGGGGGGGGGGGATTACATACATTGCAGTGTTGAACCAACGCTTCTGCATTTCTGGGATGCATATGTTACACTTGTACTGATCCTGTTTTGTGATGACATTTGTGGCATATCAACGTGCTAAATAAAAAGACATTTGCGCTGACTAACCAGGGCAAATACGTTCAAATGACGATGCCCAATTGCTGTAGCATCAGTGCAGGGTATGTAATGTAGCGCCTGGGGTCTAGCTTCTATGCCCCAACCATAATCTCCCTTCTGGTGATGCGTGTCACGAGCTACACTTTATGTGGAAGCGCGAGGGATGCCTGAAGAAGTCAAAGACACGCAGGCAGCCGTGGGACTGACACTGTGCTCGAGAGCGCCTAGCAGCAGAGTTTCTAGGTGCTTCCAGGGGTGAGATGATGGCTGTCAGGCCTTTGCTGGGAGCCAGGGGGGGACGAGGAGTTTTCACAACAGATGCTTGTCTCAAAAAGGTGGGGTGGGCTAGGGCAGAGTCAGTCATGGGCAGCCTCCAAGATGGCTCACTAGTAAAGTGCCCCCTGCTGGTACCTGAGCATGACTTACAGGTCACATTCTTAAATCCGAGCCGAGTGGGCTCAACGCTTTTCCCTCACAAGGTATATAAAGTGGCTGCTATGAATACTGGTTATTTACGGTGCTATGAAGGTGACATATGGAAATAGCAAACACTTTAGAAATCAGGTCACTTTACTTTCCTTTTGTTGCACAAGAGCACAGAACCGGATGAGCAGCTCCTCACGTGCACTGTGGCTGGCCAGGGATGGACACTTTACAGAACCAGTGCTGAGCCTCTTAAGCAGAGCTGGATCTGTTCAAGTCTGTGCAAACCCTGGGCCTGCTCACAGCCTGGCAAGCTGCAGACAATGTTGGGTGCAGCCTTAAATGTGAAATCGTTCCAAGTTGCCACTGTTTGTAGTGAGTTTAACAGACACTGTCTCTGGCTTCCTTCCTGCACGAGGCCAGGTAGGAAGCAGTATCACTCCCCCCATCCTGTGTGTTAGAGAATGGTTTCCATTGCAGTGGGAGGCGGGGTCGTCCATGCCAGGTTTTCAAGGTGACCTCGGACGAGCTTAATATGTAACTGTTGTTCATTTCTGGCAATCATATATATATCTTGTGGATATCCTGCAAATCCGGCATGGATCCGACTCTACTGGACTTATGTTGGGCACCCTTGCACTAGAGCAAGGTTTTTTATGTAAAACTGGTAAGTGTTAATATTGTCATTGTTCACGCCTTCACCAATCACAGGGGGGGGCAACATGCCTGCATCCTCACCGCACACTCCCTATCATTCTTACACTGAGCGCCAAGCTTTCCAAAGTTTAAGAATCTACACAACTTTCAGCATTCCTGCTGAGTTCATTGGCCGACATACTTGTTGTGATGGTTTTGCCATTTTATTTCCTGAGCTGTACTTTTCTCAAGAAAGTTAGTTCCCATTATTTTTAATAAACCATTGAGAATGCTGAGAAATCACTGTGTGCGTCTGCGACAAGACACATTTATTTTTTTGAATTCTAAGTAAAGGTAATCAAGATGGAAAGACAATGGCTGTATGACTGACTTCAACAGAAAGCCCTCCCCCATGCTTGCTGCTGAAATATTGAGATATTAGAAAAGCACTGAAAATGTGCATTGCTAAAGCGGCATGTGTTTTCCAGAGTACGCAAATGAAGAGGAAAAGCACGCCTTGCCAATTAAAATGCAGAGTCACCCTTTGTAGTTATTGTGCGATGAGTTTCCAAAAAGTACTCCGGTGGTAGATGAAATGATGCTGATTGTAGGTTTGTGATGCTGGAGAATGAGATAGGCATCTGAAAATAAACAGCATGCATCCTGAAGACACAGCTTGATATGTGACCTCGGTCTTTAAATGCCCAGCACACATACACATGATCACCATGGGCCCCACTGCTGGCAGGTACATAACCTGAAGGCTGCAGTCACATGATGCTTCCGTCCCTTCGATAGCTCAGTTGGTAGAGCGGAGGACTGTAGTGGTGAAGCTGATATCCTTAGGTCGCTGGTTCAAATCCGGCTCGAAGGATTTTTTTTCGTATTTGCTCTTCATATTTCTTTTCACATTCTGAAATTAAAATACGCCATGTTTTGAAGCAACGACGCTAGAGCTTGACAATTGTTTTTGTCTCCCCCATTTTTCTCAGATGGCACCAAGAAGTGAATTTAGCCAGAGCAGAAATGGATGGAGGTGCAGCCGCTGATCCCAGGGATTGTCAGAGAGAGAAAAGGAGGAGTCTGTGCAGAGGAAGCTGTAAATCAGTGATACAAAGAGAGCGGCTCTTTCCTTGCACAGATGGGGTCAACACTGACATTTCTGTGGGTGCAGCGCCCCCAGCAGGGGGACAGGTAGAACAATCAGTAGGAGGTCAGGTACCAGGGAGTCATCAGTTCCTCGTTAGTATAGTGGTCAGTATCCCCGCCTGTCACGCGGGAGACCGGGGTTCAATTCCCCGACGGGGAGACTATGTTTATGACTTAACCATGTTTACACTTTAGAAATACATTTTGTTATTTGTTTCGTTTACAATCTCGACATTTTAGAAGTATTGCGATTTAATGTATATGAAGTGCACTGTATAATATGATCAGTGGCAGCATATAGAATTGTAATAAATACCAACACCGAGGCGCCTCTAGCAGAGCTGGCAGGCTTGGAAATCCAACAGAGAAAGCTTTCAACATGAAGGAATCAAGTTTTGGGAACACATTTGTACATTTTGATTTTAAGTTATGGACCACTTAGTCGACAGCGAATGTTTAATATTTACAGAAAAACAAAGTACTATGTGGTGAACAATTGGTACTGGCTGTTTTGCTTGATTATCAATTCCACGTAATCGCGTCATGGTTAATTTCAAATGTATTATAAGCTTCATCACTATTACTTTTTCTAGTTGCGCCTCTGATTTTCAACTAAAACTATATATCATCTATTCAAACAATTAGAACCAAACTGTATCTTTTTTAATAACGAACGTACTTTTCTGAAATTGGAGTGAATGCAAGTTGTAGTAACGAAGAAACGTAGGCTTCCGGGTAGTGTATTGGTTATTCATGTTTTTAGGGTCGAGCCTGCGTTGCATGCGCTCGCGCATGCGTATCGCAGCGAGACGCTTTAGTGTTTAGAAAAGGGCTCGGAGCCCTGTCAACGTCACGTCAGTGTTTTTTATTGGTACGTGGGCTTGCCTAATAAAATCCGCTTGCTTTCATTAGTCGAAGGCACGCATAGGTCATGCCTTTTCCGGTGGCTCGCCCTCCTCCAGCGCAGCGACCAAGTACAGAAAACATGCGAGGCTCGCTGTTTTCCATCGGGCTCATGGACTTCTTTTTCTCTCATTCACGAGCGCGATCTCGCTTGGCAGAAGTCGAGCACTTTACATAATTAACTTCACTTTTTCGGGTTATGTACATAAATGCACTTTTGCCCGATAGGTGAAAAGTCGGGTTAGGAGTTTACAACGCGATCAGCTGTAACATGAGCAAACGCGAGACCCGTTGCATTGCAAATGCTTGTTTTAATAGTTTGTGTCTCCGTCAAGTATTCTCCATCTATTTAATGTAAATCTATTTAATGTGCAGTATCTCTTTCTTCGTGGTCTCCATGAATGCAGTGTGTCTTCCATGTCTGGTGTTTTATTCTGGCTTTTTGTATATCTTGGTCAGTCGGCGAAAGCGTAGGTTTAAGCCTGTGTGGTGATGTCTGGTCCACACTGCTGTAAAGAGAGCAGCGACCCCCGGCGAGGCTTCTTTCAGACTAAGGGGGGAGGTGATGAGAGACCTGGACACCTGTAAAGATACCTGTGAGCTCTCCAAAACAACAGAGCCCCTCCATGGGCTCTTGGCTAGGACGTTAGACTGAAGCTCTAAAGATCCCAGGTTTCCACAGTGACTTTTTGTTTGATATCCATTACCTTCAGTGCTGAGTAGTCAAACTTTAAACCCTCTCAAACTTGGTAAAATAAAACATTACTTTAACAACATCAATCTATTTCCCTCCACATTCCAGCTTCTTTCTTTCTTCACCCCTCATTTCTTTCTGAGCCCCCTTCAGTCCGTCTTTATTTTCTTTATTGGAACAAGTTTCTCAAAGCCCTACTCAGTGTGAGTCTCAGAACTGAGAGAATACTATCACAGGCTGTAAGTTCACTGCTAAGAGGAAAGTTTTACTCCTTGTATGAAGGTCCGAAAGAGTGGAGTGCAACTTTCCACAAACTACTATTTAAATACAATCTCCCGGACCTTCCGTAACCTGAGTCTAGACAGAAATATTTAGAATTCTTCTCTGAAAAAGTGGCAACCCTCCTGCAGGGCTTGAAAGCAGACAATACTCATCATTAGAATCCACAGCCAGCAACACTAGAAAACTGCCACTCATGACCAAGTTAGCAGCAAGTTGGGCCACGGGGATGCTCTCTATGCTTGAAACATCAGATAACTCACTAGAAAACTACCTGGAATTTGGCACCCAGACTCATCCTCAACCTCCCGCTCTGAATTCACATCTCACCATACCTCAGAGAGCTCCACTGTCTCCCGAAACAGAAATGAACTAATTTCAAACACCTTACATACACATTCAAGGCACAACACAACGTAGGCCCCACCTACTTGACCAGTTGCTTCTCTTTCCACAACCACCAAGAGACTTCCATCTACTCAGGGCTCCTACTCACACACATCCCATACATACAGAGAACCAGATCAGGAGGATGGGTGTTCTGTTGCATCACTCCTAAAGCATGGAATGGACTCCCATTTCACACAAGAGCATTTTATTCTCTTCTTCAATTCTGCAAGAAGTTGAAGACCTGCGTTTTTAATAAACCAACCTACCTTAGACAGGGCTACACACACACACGCCTGCTCAGCGCCAGGAAACCCTTGCAGGTGATTGCGTGCCTTACAAATACCCATTACGTTACAGATGCACCCCCAGGGCTCCACCAGATGTTTCACAGCAATGGGTGTGACAGAGCATAACATGGCTGTGCCTTTATGCTTTCTTTGGTAGAAGAGAAGGACAGCATTTACCTTCATATATTGTGTGAAAAACTATACCCATGTAAATGTGATGCATTAAAAGACCACAACATTATGGTGCCTTTGTGAGTGATATTACACTTGTTAGATATAAACTGCTTTTATGAAATGTTAACCAGATGCATTTATACCTTGGTATCTTAACAAATGATATATTTTATAGTCACTCATCATTTACTGTGTTTAAGACAATTGCATTTGTAAAAACATAACTAAAATGTGCTTCCATTCCATTGTTCAAGCTGGAGTTAAGGTCTGCCAATTCCTATGTTTAATTTCAACATGAAACTTGCTTTGTTTGTGCGCTATTTTTCTTTCGTCTGCAGGTGATAGGTAAGGAAGAGAGAGTTGGGTTGCCAAGGACGAAACTTGGTAACAAGGAGCTACAAGAACGGCTCCCTTACTATATTCCTGGGCATGGATGTAATCCAAGGTGGAGCAGATGTGTTCAGAAGAGGATAAAAGTGAATTGGACATAATTCACAATGGTGTCTTGTTAGTAATTGTTTCTTTGGGTGTGATGTCAGCTACTGGAAGGCTCTGGGGTGATTAAAGTGTTGTTCAGTTAGGCAGAGATTCAGAATCTTTTTGCCCCCTTGACTAGAGTGGACTCTAAGGGAAAGATAACTCTCCTTGACTAAGTGGCAGTCGCGACTCACAGGGGTTACCAGAGGTGGGGTGGAGAGCGGGGTGTGGGGAGGCAAGGAGAATATTAACAATATTAAAAAGTTAAAAAACTAAAAACTTACCTGCTCCGTCGCACCGCTGCTCCTCCGTCAGCAGCAGGCTCCCAGCCTGCCCTGCGGCCAATCCTGACGCTGCTCAGAGAAGCGTTAGGATTGGCTGGGAGTGCCCAGCCACGGTGCTCCCAGACAGACTGGGAGCCTGTGCCTGCTCTCTCCAGCCCGGCAGCAGTGTGCCCCAGATGGCCGGCCAAACACACATGTGCACTGAGGGGAGTGCACAGTGCACTCCCCTCACTGCTCGTCACCCCCAATGCCCCACCCCTTTATAATTCTCAGTATAATGTACATGCGACATCAGCTCCCGCGAGTTTCTGTAGTGTAGTGGTTATCACGTTCGCTGCCCCCGTGAAAGGTCGCGGGTTTGAAACTGGGCGGAACCACTTTTAACACTTCCATCTACCTTGTTCTGCATTATTATTAATATCTATGACCACCTAACTTGTTCTGCATTATTAATATATATGACGAGCGATACTTCTGTGCTACAATTTTAATTGATATCATCCATATAGTAACATATTTCAAATAAACAAGATAAGCAACGCATAGATGATGTAAACTGTGCAAAAGATATTAGCTCGCTTGTAATTAGTACGGGACTGAAAATTTTAAAATAATACAAAACTAAAGAAATGAATGTTAAATTATTAAAACTACAGCAGGTTCTACCGAGATTCAAACTCAGATCGCTGGACTCAAAGTCCAGAGTGCTAACCATTACACCATGGAACCTTCCATTGACAAGCATGAGGTGCGTTAGTAGTGAAATGACAGTATCCTGTAGTGTGCACGTCTCCTTGTAAAAGTCCTGATGTTTTTCAGATGTCAGGTTATTAATGGCAAGGAACACAAGCATTGGCAAAGCCAATAGGTATCGCCTATGTGATAGCTACTGGTTTTGCCAGTGATTTAGCCATGCTGCAACATGGCTGAAAGTAAAGGAAAAAAGCTGTATATGACACAGCCAGCATTGATCACTTCATAGTGCTTTTTTTTACATTCATCCATGCTGCACTGAAGCCAGAGCTGCTGTACAATGTGGCTAAAAAAACATTCACAAAACCAATAGATCCCACATAGGCAAGATCTATTAGCTTTACCAAGGCTTGTTTGTCATCTGGAGCCATTGTGGTACTGCCATGAAAGAGCTGCCAACAATAGCCAGGCCCTGTTCATACTGCAATTCGGGTCATCATTCACACTGCTGTCAAGAAACCAGTAATGTTTTATAAAAACACAGCTGAGTGATTTGAGCTAAAAAAAAAGTGTTTGCTCCTTAAGTGCATTTTTCAGTCCGGGGGGGGGGGGGATTACATACATTGCAGTGTTGAACCAACGCTTCTGCATTTCTGGGATGCATATGTTACACTTGTACTGATCCTGTTTTGTGATGACATTTGTGGCATATCAACGTGCTAAATAAAAAGACATTTGCGCTGACTAACCAGGGCAAATACGTTCAAATGACGATGCCCAATTGCTGTAGCATCAGTGCAGGGTATGTAATGTAGCGCCTGGGGTCTAGCTTCTATGCCCCAACCATAATCTCCCTTCTGGTGATGCGTGTCACGAGCTACACTTTATGTGGAAGCGCGAGGGATGCCTGAAGAAGTCAAAGACACGCAGGCAGCCGTGGGACTGACACTGTGCTCGAGAGCGCCTAGCAGCAGAGTTTCTAGGTGCTTCCAGGGGTGAGATGATGGCTGTCAGGCCTTTGCTGGGAGCCAGGGGGGGACGAGGAGTTTTCACAACAGATGCTTGTCTCAAAAAGGTGGGGTGGGCTAGGGCAGAGTCAGTCATGGGCAGCCTCCAAGATGGCTCACTAGTAAAGTGCCCCCTGCTGGTACCTGAGCATGACTTACAGGTCACATTCTTAAATCCGAGCCGAGTGGGCTCAACGCTTTTCCCTCACAAGGTATATAAAGTGGCTGCTATGAATACTGGTTATTTACGGTGCTATGAAGGTGACATATGGAAATAGCAAACACTTTAGAAATCAGGTCACTTTACTTTCCTTTTGTTGCACAAGAGCACAGAACCGGATGAGCAGCTCCTCACGTGCACTGTGGCTGGCCAGGGATGGACACTTTACAGAACCAGTGCTGAGCCTCTTAAGCAGAGCTGGATCTGTTCAAGTCTGTGCAAACCCTGGGCCTGCTCACAGCCTGGCAAGCTGCAGACAATGTTGGGTGCAGCCTTAAATGTGAAATCGTTCCAAGTTGCCACTGTTTGTAGTGAGTTTAACAGACACTGTCTCTGGCTTCCTTCCTGCACGAGGCCAGGTAGGAAGCAGTATCACTCCCCCCATCCTGTGTGTTAGAGAATGGTTTCCATTGCAGTGGGAGGCGGGGCCGTCCATGCCAGGTTTTCAAGGTGACCTCGGACGAGCTTAATATGTAACTGTTGTTCATTTCTGGCAATCATATATATATCTTGTGGATATCCTGCAAATCCGGCATGGATCCGACTCTACTGGACTTATGTTGGGCACCCTTGCACTAGAGCAAGGTTTTTTATGTAAAACTGGTAAGTGTTAATATTGTCATTGTTCACGCCTTCACCAATCACAGGGGGGGGCAACATG
This sequence comes from Pleurodeles waltl, assembly GCF_031143425.1. Classification (NCBI taxonomy): domain Eukaryota; kingdom Metazoa; phylum Chordata; class Amphibia; order Caudata; family Salamandridae; genus Pleurodeles; species Pleurodeles waltl. The sequence goes on from NW_027149942.1 coordinate 96,186, forward strand.
CCTGCATCCTCACCGCACACTCCCTATCATTCTTACACTGAGCGCCAAGCTTTCCAAAGTTTAAGAATCTACACAACTTTCAGCATTCCTGCTGAGTTCATTGGCCGACATACTTGTTGTGATGGTTTTGCCATTTTATTTCCTGAGCTGTACTTTTCTCAAGAAAGTTAGTTCCCATTATTTTTAATAAACCATTGAGAATGCTGAGAAATCACTTTGTGCGTCTGCGACAAGACACATTTATTTTTTTGAATTCTAAGTAAAGGTAATCAAGATGGAAAGACAATGGCTGTATGACTGACTTCAACAGAAAGCCCTCCCCCATGCTTGCTGCTGAAATATTGAGATATTAGAAAAGCACTGAAAATGTGCATTGCTAAAGCGGCATGTGTTTTCCAGAGTACGCAAATGAAGAGGAAAAGCACGCCTTGCCAATTAAAATGCAGAGTCACCCTTTGTAGTTATTGTGCGATGAGTTTCCAAAAAGTACTCCGGTGGTAGATGAAATGATGCTGATTGTAGGTTTGTGATGCTGGAGAATGAGATAGGCATCTGAAAATAAACAGCATGCATCCTGAAGACACAGCTTGATATGTGACCTCGGTCTTTAAATGCCCAGCACACATACACATGATCACCATGGGCCCCACTGCTGGCAGGTACATAACCTGAAGGCTGCAGTCACATGATGCTTCCGTCCCTTCGATAGCTCAGTTGGTAGAGCGGAGGACTGTAGTGGTGAAGCTGATATCCTTAGGTCGCTGGTTCAAATCCGGCTCGAAGGATTTTTTTTCGTATTTGCTCTTCATATTTCTTTTCACATTCTGAAATTAAAATACGCCATGTTTTGAAGCAACGACGCTAGAGCTTGACAATTGTTTTTGTCTCCCCCATTTTTCTCAGATGGCACCAAGAAGTGAATTTAGCCAGAGCAGAAATGGATGGAGGTGCAGCCGCTGATCCCAGGGATTGTCAGAGAGAGAAAAGGAGGAGTCTGTGCAGAGGAAGCTGTAAATCAGTGATACAAAGAGAGCGGCTCTTTCCTTGCACAGATGGGGTCAACACTGACATTTCTGTGGGTGCAGCGCCCCCAGCAGGGGGACAGGTAGAACAATCAGTAGGAGGTCAGGTACCAGGGAGTCATCAGTTCCTCGTTAGTATAGTGGTCAGTATCCCCGCCTGTCACGCGGGAGACCGGGGTTCAATTCCCCGACGGGGAGACTATGTTTATGACTTAACCATGTTTACACTTTAGAAATACATTTTGTTATTTGTTTCGTTTACAATCTCGACATTTTAGAAGTATTGCGATTTAATGTATATGAAGTGCACTGTATAATATGATCAGTGGCAGCATATAGAATTGTAATAAATACCAACACCGAGGCGCCTCTAGCAGAGCTGGCAGGCTTGGAAATCCAACAGAGAAAGCTTTCAACATGAAGGAATCAAGTTTTGGGAACACATTTGTACATTTTGATTTTAAGTTATGGACCACTTAGTCGACAGCGAATGTTTAATATTTACAGAAAAACAAAGTACTATGTGGTGAACAATTGGTACTGGCTGTTTTGCTTGATTATCAATTCCACGTAATCGCGTCATGGTTAATTTCAAATGTATTATAAGCTTCATCACTATTACTTTTTCTAGTTGCGCCTCTGATTTTCAACTAAAACTATATATCATCTATACAAACAATTAGAACCAAACTGTATCTTTTTTAATAACGAACGTACTTTTCTGAAATTGGAGTGAATGCAAGTTGTAGTAACGAAGAAACGTAGGCTTCCGGGTAGTGTATTGGTTATTCATGTTTTTAGGGTCGAGCCTGCGTTGCATGCGCTCGCGCATGCGTATCGCAGCGAGACGCTTTAGTGTTTAGAAAAGGGCTCGGAGCCCTGTCAACGTCACGTCAGTGTTTTTTATTGGTACGTGGGCTTGCCTAATAAAATCCGCTTGCTTTCATTAGTCGAAGGCACGCATAGGTCATGCCTTTTCCGGTGGCTCGCCCTCCTCCAGCGCAGCGACCAAGTACAGAAAACATGCGAGGCTCGCTGTTTTCCATCGGGCTCATGGACTTCTTTTTCTCTCATTCACGAGCGCGATCTCGCTTGGCAGAAGTCGAGCACTTTACATAATTAACTTCACTTTTTCGGGTTATGTACATAAATGCACTTTTGCCCGATAGGTGAAAAGTCGGGTTAGGAGTTTACAACGCGATCAGCTGTAACATGAGCAAACGCGAGACCCGTTGCATTGCAAATGCTTGTTTTAATAGTTTGTGTCTCCGTCAAGTATTCTCCATCTATTTAATGTAAATCTATTTAATGTGCAGTATCTCTTTCTTCGTGGTCTCCATGAATGCAGTGTGTCTTCCATGTCTGGTGTTTTATTCTGGCTTTTTGTATATCTTGGTCAGTCGGCGAAAGCGTAGGTTTAAGCCTGTGTGGTGATGTCTGGTCCACACTGCTGTAAAGAGAGCAGCGACCCCCGGCGAGGCTTCTTTCAGACTAAGGGGGGAGGTGATGAGAGACCTGGACACCTGTAAAGATACCTGTGAGCTCTCCAAAACAACAGAGCCCCTCCATGGGCTCTTGGCTAGGACGTTAGACTGAAGCTCTAAAGATCCCAGGTTTCCACAGTGACTTTTTGTTTGATATCCATTACCTTCAGTGCTGAGTAGTCAAACTTTAAACCCTCTCAAACTTGGTAAAATAAAACATTACTTTAACAACATCAATCTATTTCCCTCCACATTCCAGCTTCTTTCTTTCTTCACCCCTCATTTCTTTCTGAGCCCCCTTCAGTCCGTCTTTATTTTCTTTATTGGAACAAGTTTCTCAAAGCCCTACTCAGTGTGAGTCTCAGAACTGAGAGAATACTATCACAGGCTGTAAGTTCACTGCTAAGAGGAAAGTTTTACTCCTTGTATGAAGGTCCGAAAGAGTGGAGTGCAACTTTCCACAAACTACTATTTAAATACAATCTCCCGGACCTTCCGTAACCTGAGTCTAGACAGAAATATTTAGAATTCTTCTCTGAAAAAGTGGCAACCCTCCTGCAGGGCTTGAAAGCAGACAATACTCATCATTAGAATCCACAGCCAGCAACACTAGAAAACTGCCACTCATGACCAAGTTAGCAGCAAGTTGGGCCACGGGGATGCTCTCTATGCTTGAAACATCAGATAACTCACTAGAAAACTACCTGGAATTTGGCACCCAGACTCATCCTCAACCTCCCGCTCTGAATTCACATCTCACCATACCTCAGAGAGCTCCACTGTCTCCCGAAACAGAAATGAACTAATTTCAAACACCTTACATACACATTCAAGGCACAACACAACGTAGGCCCCACCTACTTGACCAGTTGCTTCTCTTTCCACAACCACCAAGAGACTTCCATCTACTCAGGGCTCCTACTCACACACATCCCATACATACAGAGAACCAGATCAGGAGGATGGGTGTTCTGTTGCATCACTCCTAAAGCATGGAATGGACTCCCATTTCACACAAGAGCATTTTATTCTCTTCTTCAATTCTGCAAGAAGTTGAAGACCTGCGTTTTTAATAAACCAACCTACCTTAGACAGGGCTACACACACACACGCCTGCTCAGCGCCAGGAAACCCTTGCAGGTGATTGCGTGCCTTACAAATACCCATTACGTTACAGATGCACCCCCAGGGCTCCACCAGATGTTTCACAGCAATGGGTGTGACAGAGCATAACATGGCTGTGCCTTTATGCTTTCTTTGGTAGAAGAGAAGGACAGCATTTACCTTCATATATTGTGTGAAAAACTATACCCATGTAAATGTGATGCATTAAAAGACCACAACATTATGGTGCCTTTGTGAGTGATATTACACTTGTTAGATATAAACTGCTTTTATGAAATGTTAACCAGATGCATTTATACCTTGGTATCTTAACAAATGATATATTTTATAGTCACTCATCATTTACTGTGTTTAAGACAATTGCATTTGTAAAAACATAACTAAAATGTGCTTCCATTCCATTGTTCAAGCTGGAGTTAAGGTCTGCCAATTCCTATGTTTAATTTCAACATGAAACTTGCTTTGTTTGTGCGCTATTTTTCTTTCGTCTGCAGGTGATAGGTAAGGAAGAGAGAGTTGGGTTGCCAAGGACGAAACTTGGTAACAAGGAGCTACAAGAACGGCTCCCTTACTATATTCCTGGGCATGGATGTAATCCAAGGTGGAGCAGATGTGTTCAGAAGAGGATAAAAGTGAATTGGACATAATTCACAATGGTGTCTTGTTAGTAATTGTTTCTTTGGGTGTGATGTCAGCTACTGGAAGGCTCTGGGGTGATTAAAGTGTTGTTCAGTTAGGCAGAGATTCAGAATCTTTTTGCCCCCTTGACTAGAGTGGACTCTAAGGGAAAGATAACTCTCCTTGACTAAGTGGCAGTCGCGACTCACAGGGTTTACCAGAGGTGGGGTGGAGAGCGGGGTGTGGGGAGGCAAGGAGAATATTAACAATATTAAAAAGTTAAAAAACTAAAAACTTACCTGCTCCGTCGCACCGCTGCTCCTCCGTCAGCAGCAGGCTCCCAGCCTGCCCTGCGGCCAATCCTGACGCTGCTCAGAGAAGCGTTAGGATTGGCTGGGAGTGCCCAGCCACGGTGCTCCCAGACAGACTGGGAGCCTGTGCCTGCTCTCTCCAGCCCGGCAGCAGTGTGCCCCAGATGGCCGGCCAAACACACATGTGCACTGAGGGGAGTGCACAGTGCACTCCCCTCACTGCTCGTCACCCCCAATGCCCCACCCCTTTATAATTCTCAGTATAATGTACATGCGACATCAGCTCCCGCGAGTTTCTGTAGTGTAGTGGTTATCACGTTCGCTGCCCCCGTGAAAGGTCGCGGGTTTGAAACTGGGCGGAAACACTTTTAACACTTCCATCTACCTTGTTCTGCATTATTATTAATATCTATGACCACCTAACTTGTTCTGCATTATTAATATATATGACGAGCGATACTTCTGTGCTACAATTTTAATTGATATCATCCATATAGTAACATATTTCAAATAAACAAGATAAGCAACGCATAGATGATGTAAACTGTGCAAAAGATATTAGCTCGCTTGTAATTAGTACGGGACTGAAAATTTTAAAATAATACAAAACTAAAGAAATGAATGTTAAATTATTAAAACTACAGCAGGTTCTACCGAGATTCAAACTCAGATCGCTGGACTCAAAGTCCAGAGTGCTAACCATTACACCATGGAACCTTCCATTGACAAGCATGAGGTGCGTTAGTAGTGAAATGACAGTATCCTGTAGTGTGCACGTCTCCTTGTAAAAGTCCTGATGTTTTTCAGATGTCAGGTTATTAATGGCAAGGAACACAAGCATTGGCAAAGCCAATAGGTATCGCCTATGTGATAGCTACTGGTTTTGCCAGTGATTTAGCCATGCTGCAACATGGCTGAAAGTAAAGGAAAAAAGCTGTATATGACACAGCCAGCATTGATCACTTCATAGTGCTTTTTTTTACATTCATCCATGCTGCACTGAAGCCAGAGCTGCTGTACAATGTGGCTAAAAAAACATTCACAAAACCAATAGATCCCACATAGGCAAGATCTATTAGCTTTACCAAGGCTTGTTTGTCATCTGGAGCCATTGTGGTACTGCCATGAAAGAGCTGCCAACAATAGCCAGGCCCTGTTCATACTGCAATTCGGGTCATCATTCACACTGCTGTCAAGAAACCAGTAATGTTTTATAAAAACACAGCTGAGTGATTTGAGCTAAAAAAAAAGTGTTTGCTCCTTAAGTGCATTTTTCAGTCCGGGGGGGGGGGGATTACATACATTGCAGTGTTGAACCAACGCTTCTGCATTTCTGGGATGCATATGTTACACTTGTACTGATCCTGTTTTGTGATGACATTTGTGGCATATCAACGTGCTAAATAAAAAGACATTTGCGCTGACTAACCAGGGCAAATACGTTCAAATGACGATGCCCAATTGCTGTAGCATCAGTGCAGGGTATGTAATGTAGCGCCTGGGGTCTAGCTTCTATGCCCCAACCATAATCTCCCTTCTGGTGATGCGTGTCACGAGCTACACTTTATGTGGAAGCGCGAGGGATGCCTGAAGAAGTCAAAGACACGCAGGCAGCCGTGGGACTGACACTGTGCTCGAGAGCGCCTAGCAGCAGAGTTTCTAGGTGCTTCCAGGGGTGAGATGATGGCTGTCAGGCCTTTGCTGGGAGCCAGGGGGGGACGAGGAGTTTTCACAACAGATGCTTGTCTCAAAAAGGTGGGGTGGGCTAGGGCAGAGTCAGTCATGGGCAGCCTCCAAGATGGCTCACTAGTAAAGTGCCCCCTGCTGGTACCTGAGCATGACTTACAGGTCACATTCTTAAATCCGAGCCGAGTGGGCTCAACGCTTTTCCCTCACAAGGTATATAAAGTGGCTGCTATGAATACTGGTTATTTACGGTGCTATGAAGGTGACATATGGAAATAGCAAACACTTTAGAAATCAGGTCACTTTACTTTCCTTTTGTTGCACAAGAGCACAGAACCGGATGAGCAGCTCCTCACGTGCACTGTGGCTGGCCAGGGATGGACACTTTACAGAACCAGTGCTGAGCCTCTTAAGCAGAGCTGGATCTGTTCAAGTCTGTGCAAACCCTGGGCCTGCTCACAGCCTGGCAAGCTGCAGACAATGTTGGGTGCAGCCTTAAATGTGAAATCGTTCCAAGTTGCCACTGTTTGTAGTGAGTTTAACAGACACTGTCTCTGGCTTCCTTCCTGCACGAGGCCAGGTAGGAAGCAGTATCACTCCCCCCATCCTGTGTGTTAGAGAATGGTTTCCATTGCAGTGGGAGGCGGGGCCGTCCATGCCAGGTTTTCAAGGTGACCTCGGACGAGCTTAATATGTAACTGTTGTTCATTTCTGGCAATCATATATATATCTTGTGGATATCCTGCAAATCCGGCATGGATCCGACTCTACTGGACTTATGTTGGGCACCCTTGCACTAGAGCAAGGTTTTTTATGTAAAACTGGTAAGTGTTAATATTGTCATTGTTCACGCCTTCACCAATCACAGGGGGGGGCAACATGCCTGCATCCTCACCGCACACTCCCTATCATTCTTACACTGAGCGCCAAGCTTTCCAAAGTTTAAGAATCTACACAACTTTCAGCATTCCTGCTGAGTTCGTTGGCCGACATACTTGTTGTGATGGTTTTGCCATTTTATTTCCTGAGCTGTACTTTTCTCAAGAAAGTTAGTTCCCATTATTTTTAATAAACCATTGAGAATGCTGAGAAATCACTTTGTGCGTCTGCGACAAGACACATTTATTTTTTTGAATTCTAAGTAAAGGTAATCAAGATGGAAAGACAATGGCTGTATGACTGACTTCAACAGAAAGCCCTCCCCCATGCTTGCTGCTGAAATATTGAGATATTAGAAAAGCACTGAAAATGTGCATTGCTAAAGCGGCATGTGTTTTCCAGAGTACGCAAATGAAGAGGAAAAGCACGCCTTGCCAATTAAAATGCAGAGTCACCCTTTGTAGTTATTGTGCGATGAGTTTCCAAAAAGTACTCAGGTGGTAGATGAAATGATGCTGATTGTAGGTTTGTGATGCTGGAGAATGAGATAGGCATCTGAAAATAACCCGCATGCATCCTGAAGACACAGCTTGATATGTGACCTCGGTCTTTAAATGCCCAGCACACATACACATGATCACCATGGGCCCCACTGCTGGCAGGTACATAACCTGAAGGCTGCAGTCACATGATGCTTCCGTCCCTTCGATAGCTCAGTTGGTAGAGCGGAGGACTGTAGTGGTGAAGCTGATATCCTTAGGTCGCTGGTTCAAATCCGGCTCGAAGGATTTTTTTTCGTATTTGCTCTTCATATTTCTTTTCACATTCTGAAATTAAAATACGCCATGTTTTGAAGCAACGACGCTAGAGCTTGACAATTGTTTTTGTCTCCCCCATTTTTCTCAGATGGCACCAAGAAGTGAATTTAGCCAGAGCAGAAATGGATGGAGGTGCAGCCGCTGATCCCAGGGATTGTCAGAGAGAGAAAAGGAGGAGTCTGTGCAGAGGAAGCTGTAAATCAGTGATACAAAGAGAGCGGCTCTTTCCTTGCACAGATGGGGTCAACACTGACATTTCTGTGGGTGCAGCGCCCCCAGCAGGGGGACAGGTAGAACAATCAGTAGGAGGTCAGGTACCAGGGAGTCATCAGTTCCTCGTTAGTATAGTGGTCAGTATCCCCGCCTGTCACGCGGGAGACCGGGGTTCAATTCCCCGACGGGGAGACTATGTTTATGACTTAACCATGTTTACACTTTAGAAATACATTTTGTTATTTGTTTCGTTTACAATCTCGACATTTTAGAAGTATTGCGATTTAATGTATATGAAGTGCACTGTATAATATGATCAGTGGCAGCATATAGAATTGTAATAAATACCAACACCGAGGCGCCTCTAGCAGAGCTGGCAGGCTTGGAAATCCAACAGAGAAAGCTTTCAACATGAAGGAATCAAGTTTTGGGAACACATTTGTACATTTTGATTTTAAGTTATGGACCACTTAGTCGACAGCGAATGTTTAATATTTACAGAAAAACAAAGTACTATGTGGTGAACAATTGGTACTGGCTGTTTTGCTTGATTATCAATTCCACGTAATCGCGTCATGGTTAATTTCAAATGTATTATAAGCTTCATCACTATTACTTTTTCTAGTTGCGCCTCTGATTTTCAACTAAAACTATATATCATCTATTCAAACAATTAGAACCAAACTGTATCTTTTTTAATAACGAACGTACTTTTCTGAAATTGGAGTGAATGCAAGTTGTAGTAACGAAGAAACGTAGGCTTCCGGGTAGTGTATTGGTTATTCATGTTTTTAGGGTCGAGCCTGCGTTGCATGCGCTCGCGCATGCGTATCGCAGCGAGACGCTTTAGTGTTTAGAAAAGGGCTCGGAGCCCTGTCAACGTCACGTCAGTGTTTTTTATTGGTACGTGGGCTTGCCTAATAAAATCCGCTTGCTTTCATTAGTCGAAGGCACGCATAGGTCATGCCTTTTCCGGTGGCTCGCCCTCCTCCAGCGCAGCGACCAAGTACAGAAAACATGCGAGGCTCGCTGTTTTCCATCGGGCTCATGGACTTCTTTTTCTCTCATTCACGAGCGCGATCTCGCTTGGCAGAAGTCGAGCACTTTACATAATTAACTTCACTTTTTCGGGTTATGTACATAAATGCACTTTTGCCCGATAGGTGAAAAGTCGGGTTAGGAGTTTACAACGCGATCAGCTGTAACATGAGCAAACGCGAGACCCGTTGCATTGCAAATGCTTGTTTTAATAGTTTGTGTCTCCGTCAAGTATTCTCCATCTATTTAATGTAAATCTATTTAATGTGCAGTATCTCTTTCTTCGTGGTCTCCATGAATGCAGTGTGTCTTCCATGTCTGGTGTTTTATTCTGGCTTTTTGTATATCTTGGTCAGTCGGCGAAAGCGTAGGTTTAAGCCTGTGTGGTGATGTCTGGTCCACACTGCTGTAAAGAGAGCAGCGACCCCCGGCGAGGCTTCTTTCAGACTAAGGGGGGAGGTGATGAGAGACCTGGACACCTGTAAAGATACCTGTGAGCTCTCCAAAACAACAGAGCCCCTCCATGGGCTCTTGGCTAGGACGTTAGACTGAAGCTCTAAAGATCCCAGGTTTCCACAGTGACTTTTTGTTTGATATCCATTACCTTCAGTGCTGAGTAGTCAAACTTTAAACCCTCTCAAACTTGGTAAAATAAAACATTACTTTAACAACATCAATCTATTTCCCTCCACATTCCAGCTTCTTTCTTTCTTCACCCCTCATTTCTTTCTGAGCCCCCTTCAGTCCGTCTTTATTTTCTTTATTGGAACAAGTTTCTCAAAGCCCTACTCAGTGTGAGTCTCAGAACTGAGAGAATACTATCACAGGCTGTAAGTTCACTGCTAAGAGGAAAGTTTTACTCCTTGTATGAAGGTCCGAAAGAGTGGAGTGCAACTTTCCACAAACTACTATTTAAATACAATCTCCCGGACCTTCCGTAACCTGAGTCTAGACAGAAATATTTAGAATTCTTCTCTGAAAAAGTGGCAACCCTCCTGCAGGGCTTGAAAGCAGACAATACTCATCATTAGAATCCACAGCCAGCAACACTAGAAAACTGCCACTCATGACCAAGTTAGCAGCAAGTTGGGCCACGGGGATGCTCTCTATGCTTGAAACATCAGATAACTCACTAGAAAACTACCTGGAATTTGGCACCCAGACTCATCCTCAACCTCCCGCTCTGAATTCACATCTCACCATACCTCAGAGAGCTCCACTGTCTCCCGAAACAGAAATGAACTAATTTCAAACACCTTACATACACATTCAAGGCACAACACAACGTAGGCCCCACCTACTTGACCAGTTGCTTCTCTTTCCACAACCACCAAGAGACTTCCATCTACTCAGGGCTCCTACTCACACACATCCCATACATACAGAGAACCAGATCAGGAGGATGGGTGTTCTGTTGCATCACTCCTAAAGCATGGAATGGACTCCCATTTCACACAAGAGCATTTTATTCTCTTCTTCAATTCTGCAAGAAGTTGAAGACCTGCGTTTTTAATAAACCAACCTACCTTAGACAGGGCTACACACACACACGCCTGCTCAGCGCCAGGAAACCCTTGCAGGTGATTGCGTGCCTTACAAATACCCATTACGTTACAGATGCACCCCCAGGGCTCCACCAGATGTTTCACAGCAATGGGTGTGACAGAGCATAACATGGCTGTGCCTTTATGCTTTCTTTGGTAGAAGAGAAGGACAGCATTTACCTTCATATATTGTGTGAAAAACTATACCCATGTAAATGTGATGCATTAAAAGACCACAACATTATGGTGCCTTTGTGAGTGATATTACACTTGTTAGATATAAACTGCTTTTATGAAATGTTAACCAGATGCATTTATACCTTGGTATCTTAACAAATGATATATTTTATAGTCACTCATCATTTACTGTGTTTAAGACAATTGCATTTGTAAAAACATAACTAAAATGTGCTTCCATTCCATTGTTCAAGCTGGAGTTAAGGTCTGCCAATTCCTATGTTTAATTTCAACATGAAACTTGCTTTGTTTGTGCGCTATTTTTCTTTCGTCTGCAGGTGATAGGTAAGGAAGAGAGAGTTGGGTTGCCAAGGACGAAACTTGGTAACAAGGAGCTACAAGAACGGCTCCCTTACTATATTCCTGGGCATGGATGTAATCCAAGGTGGAGCAGATGTGTTCAGAAGAGGATAAAAGTGAATTGGACATAATTCACAATGGTGTCTTGTTAGTAATTGTTTCTTTGGGTGTGATGTCAGCTACTGGAAGGCTCTGGGGTGATTAAAGTGTTGTTCAGTTAGGCAGAGATTCAGAATCTTTTTGCCCCCTTGACTAGAGTGGACTCTAAGGGAAAGATAACTCTCCTTGACTAAGTGGCAGTCGCGACTCACAGGGGTTACCAGAGGTGGGGTGGAGAGCGGGGTGTGGGGAGGCAAGGAGAATATTAACAATATTAAAAAGTTAAAAAACTAAAAACTTACCTGCTCCGTCGCACCGCTGCTCCTCCGTCAGCAGCAGGCTCCCAGCCTGCCCTGCGGCCAATCCTGACGCTGCTCAGAGAAGCGTTAGGATTGGCTGGGAGTGCCCAGCCACGGTGCTCCCAGACAGACTGGGAGCCTGTGCCTGCTCTCTCCAGCCCGGCAGCAGTGTGCCCCAGATGGCCGGCCAAACACACATGTGCACTGAGGGGAGTGCACAGTGCACTCCCCTCACTGCTCGTCACCCCCAATGCCCCACCCCTTTATAATTCTCAGTATAATGTACATGCGACATCAGCTCCCGCGAGTTTCTGTAGTGTAGTGGTTATCACGTTCGCTGCCCCCGTGAAAGGTCGCGGGTTTGAAACTGGGCGGAAACACTTTTAACACTTCCATCTACCTTGTTCTGCATTATTATTAATATCTATGACCACCTAACTTGTTCTGCATTATTAATATATATGACGAGCGATACTTCTGTGCTACAATTTTAATTGATATCATCCATATAGTAACATATTTCAAATAAACAAGATAAGCAACGCATAGATGATGTAAACTGTGCAAAAGATATTAGCTCGCTTGTAATTAGTACGGGACTGAAAATTTTAAAATAATACAAAACTAAAGAAATGAATGTTAAATTATTAAAACTACAGCAGGTTCTACCGAGATTCAAACTCAGATCGCTGGACTCAAAGTCCAGAGTGCTAACCATTACACCATGGAACCTTCCATTGACAAGCATGAGGTGCGTTAGTAGTGAAATGACAGTATCCTGTAGTGTGCACGTCTCCTTGTAAAAGTCCTGATGTTTTTCAGATGTCAGGTTATTAATGGCAAGGAACACAAGCATTGGCAAAGCCAATAGGTATCGCCTATGTGATAGCTACTGGTTTTGCCAGTGATTTAGCCATGCTGCAACATGGCTGAAAGTAAAGGAAAAAAGCTGTATATGACACAGCCAGCATTGATCACTTCATAGTGCTTTTTTTTACATTCATCCATGCTGCACTGAAGCCAGAGCTGCTGTACAATGTGGCTAAAAAAACATTCACAAAACCAATAGATCCCACATAGGCAAGATCTATTAGCTTTACCAAGGCTTGTTTGTCATCTGGAGCCATTGTGGTACTGCCATGAAAGAGCTGCCAACAATAGCCAGGCCCTGTTCATACTGCAATTCGGGTCATCATTCACACTGCTGTCAAGAAACCAGTAATGTTTTATAAAAACACAGCTGAGTGATTTGAGCTAAAAAAAAAGTGTTTGCTCCTTAAGTGCATTTTTCAGTCCGGGGGGGGGGGGGGGGATTACATACATTGCAGTGTTGAACCAACGCTTCTGCATTTCTGGGATGCATATGTTACACTTGTACTGATCCTGTTTTGTGATGACATTTGTGGCATATCAACGTGCTAAATAAAAAGACATTTGCGCTGACTAACCAGGGCAAATACGTTCAAATGACGATGCCCAATTGCTGTAGCATCAGTGCAGGGTATGTAATGTAGCGCCTGGGGTCTAGCTTCTATGCCCCAACCATAATCTCCCTTCTGGTGATGCGTGTCACGAGCTACACTTTATGTGGAAGCGCGAGGGATGCCTGAAGAAGTCAAAGACACGCAGGCAGCCGTGGGACTGACACTGTGCTCGAGAGCGCCTAGCAGCAGAGTTTCTAGGTGCTTCCAGGGGTGAGATGATGGCTGTCAGGCCTTTGCTGGGAGCCAGGGGGGGACGAGGAGTTTTCACAACAGATGCTTGTCTCAAAAAGGTGGGGTGGGCTAGGGCAGAGTCAGTCATGGGCAGCCTCCAAGATGGCTCACTAGTAAAGTGCCCCCTGCTGGTACCTGAGCATGACTTACAGGTCACATTCTTAAATCCGAGCCGAGTGGGCTCAACGCTTTTCCCTCACAAGGTATATAAAGTGGCTGCTATGAATACTGGTTATTTACGGTGCTATGAAGGTGACATATGGAAATAGCAAACACTTTAGAAATCAGGTCACTTTACTTTCCTTTTGTTGCACAAGAGCACAGAACCGGATGAGCAGCTCCTCACGTGCACTGTGGCTGGCCAGGGATGGACACTTTACAGAACCAGTGCTGAGCCTCTTAAGCAGAGCTGGATCTGTTCAAGTCTGTGCAAACCCTGGGCCTGCTCACAGCCTGGCAAGCTGCAGACAATGTTGGGTGCAGCCTTAAATGTGAAATCGTTCCAAGTTGCCACTGTTTGTAGTGAGTTTAACAGACACTGTCTCTGGCTTCCTTCCTGCACGAGGCCAGGTAGGAAGCAGTATCACTCCCCCCATCCTGTGTGTTAGAGAATGGTTTCCATTGCAGTGGGAGGCGGGGTCGTCCATGCCAGGTTTTCAAGGTGACCTCGGACGAGCTTAATATGTAACTGTTGTTCATTTCTGGCAATCATATATATATCTTGTGGATATCCTGCAAATCCGGCATGGATCCGACTCTACTGGACTTATGTTGGGCACCCTTGCACTAGAGCAAGGTTTTTTATGTAAAACTGGTAAGTGTTAATATTGTCATTGTTCACGCCTTCACCAATCACAGGGGGGGGCAACATGCCTGCATCCTCACCGCACACTCCCTATCATTCTTACACTGAGCGCCAAGCTTTCCAAAGTTTAAGAATCTACACAACTTTCAGCATTCCTGCTGAGTTCATTGGCCGACATACTTGTTGTGATGGTTTTGCCATTTTATTTCCTGAGCTGTACTTTTCTCAAGAAAGTTAGTTCCCATTATTTTTAATAAACCATTGAGAATGCTGAGAAATCACTGTGTGCGTCTGCGACAAGACACATTTATTTTTTTGAATTCTAAGTAAAGGTAATCAAGATGGAAAGACAATGGCTGTATGACTGACTTCAACAGAAAGCCCTCCCCCATGCTTGCTGCTGAAATATTGAGATATTAGAAAAGCACTGAAAATGTGCATTGCTAAAGCGGCATGTGTTTTCCAGAGTACGCAAATGAAGAGGAAAAGCACGCCTTGCCAATTAAAATGCAGAGTCACCCTTTGTAGTTATTGTGCGATGAGTTTCCAAAAAGTACTCCGGTGGTAGATGAAATGATGCTGATTGTAGGTTTGTGATGCTGGAGAATGAGATAGGCATCTGAAAATAAACAGCATGCATCCTGAAGACACAGCTTGATATGTGACCTCGGTCTTTAAATGCCCAGCACACATACACATGATCACCATGGGCCCCACTGCTGGCAGGTACATAACCTGAAGGCTGCAGTCACATGATGCTTCCGTCCCTTCGATAGCTCAGTTGGTAGAGCGGAGGACTGTAGTGGTGAAGCTGATATCCTTAGGTCGCTGGTTCAAATCCGGCTCGAAGGATTTTTTTTCGTATTTGCTCTTCATATTTCTTTTCACATTCTGAAATTAAAATACGCCATGTTTTGAAGCAACGACGCTAGAGCTTGACAATTGTTTTTGTCTCCCCCATTTTTCTCAGATGGCACCAAGAAGTGAATTTAGCCAGAGCAGAAATGGATGGAGGTGCAGCCGCTGATCCCAGGGATTGTCAGAGAGAGAAAAGGAGGAGTCTGTGCAGAGGAAGCTGTAAATCAGTGATACAAAGAGAGCGGCTCTTTCCTTGCACAGATGGGGTCAACACTGACATTTCTGTGGGTGCAGCGCCCCCAGCAGGGGGACAGGTAGAACAATCAGTAGGAGGTCAGGTACCAGGGAGTCATCAGTTCCTCGTTAGTATAGTGGTCAGTATCCCCGCCTGTCACGCGGGAGACCGGGGTTCAATTCCCCGACGGGGAGACTATGTTTATGACTTAACCATGTTTACACTTTAGAAATACATTTTGTTATTTGTTTCGTTTACAATCTCGACATTTTAGAAGTATTGCGATTTAATGTATATGAAGTGCACTGTATAATATGATCAGTGGCAGCATATAGAATTGTAATAAATACCAACACCGAGGCGCCTCTAGCAGAGCTGGCAGGCTTGGAAATCCAACAGAGAAAGCTTTCAACATGAAGGAATCAAGTTTTGGGAACACATTTGTACATTTTGATTTTAAGTTATGGACCACTTAGTCGACAGCGAATGTTTAATATTTACAGAAAAACAAAGTACTATGTGGTGAACAATTGGTACTGGCTGTTTTGCTTGATTATCAATTCCACGTAATCGCGTCATGGTTAATTTCAAATGTATTATAAGCTTCATCACTATTACTTTTTCTAGTTGCGCCTCTGATTTTCAACTAAAACTATATATCATCTATTCAAACAATTAGAACCAAACTGTATCTTTTTTAATAACGAACGTACTTTTCTGAAATTGGAGTGAATGCAAGTTGTAGTAACGAAGAAACGTAGGCTTCCGGGTAGTGTATTGGTTATTCATGTTTTTAGGGTCGAGCCTGCGTTGCATGCGCTCGCGCATGCGTATCGCAGCGAGACGCTTTAGTGTTTAGAAAAGGGCTCGGAGCCCTGTCAACGTCACGTCAGTGTTTTTTATTGGTACGTGGGCTTGCCTAATAAAATCCGCTTGCTTTCATTAGTCGAAGGCACGCATAGGTCATGCCTTTTCCGGTGGCTCGCCCTCCTCCAGCGCAGCGACCAAGTACAGAAAACATGCGAGGCTCGCTGTTTTCCATCGGGCTCATGGACTTCTTTTTCTCTCATTCACGAGCGCGATCTCGCTTGGCAGAAGTCGAGCACTTTACATAATTAACTTCACTTTTTCGGGTTATGTACATAAATGCACTTTTGCCCGATAGGTGAAAAGTCGGGTTAGGAGTTTACAACGCGATCAGCTGTAACATGAGCAAACGCGAGACCCGTTGCATTGCAAATGCTTGTTTTAATAGTTTGTGTCTCCGTCAAGTATTCTCCATCTATTTAATGTAAATCTATTTAATGTGCAGTATCTCTTTCTTCGTGGTCTCCATGAATGCAGTGTGTCTTCCATGTCTGGTGTTTTATTCTGGCTTTTTGTATATCTTGGTCAGTCGGCGAAAGCGTAGGTTTAAGCCTGTGTGGTGATGTCTGGTCCACACTGCTGTAAAGAGAGCAGCGACCCCCGGCGAGGCTTCTTTCAGACTAAGGGGGGAGGTGATGAGAGACCTGGACACCTGTAAAGATACCTATGAGCTCTCCAAAACAACAGAGCCCCTCCATGGGCTCTTGGCTAGGACGTTAGACTGAAGCTCTAAAGATCCCAGGTTTCCACAGTGACTTTTTGTTTGATATCCATTACCTTCAGTGCTGAGTAGTCAAACTTTAAACCCTCTCAAACTTGGTAAAATAAAACATTACTTTAACAACATCAATCTATTTCCCTCCACATTCCAGCTTCTTTCTTTCTTCACCCCTCATTTCTTTCTGAGCCCCCTTCAGTCCGTCTTTATTTTCTTTATTGGAACAAGTTTCTCAAAGCCCTACTCAGTGTGAGTCTCAGAACTGAGAGAATACTATCACAGGCTGTAAGTTCACTGCTAAGAGGAAAGTTTTACTCCTTGTATGAAGGTCTGAAAGAGTGGAGTGCAACTTTCCACAAACTACTATTTAAATACAATCTCCCGGACCTTCCGTAACCTGAGTCTAGACAGAAATATTTAGAATTCTTCTCTGAAAAAGTGGCAACCCTCCTGCAGGGCTTGAAAGCAGACAATACTCATCATTAGAATCCACAGCCAGCAACACTAGAAAACTGCCACTCATGACCAAGTTAGCAGCAAGTTGGGCCACGGGGATGCTCTCTATGCTTGAAACATCAGATAACTCACTAGAAAACTACCTGGAATTTGGCACCCAGACTCATCCTCAACCTCCCGCTCTGAATTCACATCTCACCATACCTCAGAGAGCTCCACTGTCTCCCGAAACAGAAATGAACTAATTTCAAACACCTTACATACACATTCAAGGCACAACACAACGTAGGCCCCACCTACTTGACCAGTTGCTTCTCTTTCCACAACCACCAAGAGACTTCCATCTACTCAGGGCTCCTACTCACACACATCCCATACATACAGAGAACCAGATCAGGAGGATGGGTGTTCTGTTGCATCACTCCTAAAGCATGGAATGGACTCCCATTTCACACAAGAGCATTTTATTCTCTTCTTCAATTCTGCAAGAAGTTGAAGACCTGCGTTTTTAATAAACCAACCTACCTTAGACAGGGCTACACACACACACGCCTGCTCAGCGCCAGGAAACCCTTGCAGGTGATTGCGTGCCTTACAAATACCCATTACGTTACAGATGCACCCCCAGGGCTCCACCAGATGTTTCACAGCAATGGGTGTGACAGAGCATAACATGGCTGTGCCTTTATGCTTTCTTTGGTAGAAGAGAAGGACAGCATTTACCTTCATATATTGTGTGAAAAACTATACCCATGTAAATGTGATGCATTAAAAGACCACAACATTATGGTGCCTTTGTGAGTGATATTACACTTGTTAGATATAAACTGCTTTTATGAAATGTTAACCAGATGCATTTATACCTTGGTATCTTAACAAATGATATATTTTATAGTCACTCATCATTTACTGTGTTTAAGACAATTGCATTTGTAAAAACATAACTAAAATGTGCTTCCATTCCATTGTTCAAGCTGGAGTTAAGGTCTGCCAATTCCTATGTTTAATTTCAACATGAAACTTGCTTTGTTTGTGCGCTATTTTTCTTTCGTCTGCAGGTGATAGGTAAGGAAGAGAGAGTTGGGTTGCCAAGGACGAAACTTGGTAACAAGGAGCTACAAGAACGGCTCCCTTACTATATTCCTGGGCATGGATGTAATCCAAGGTGGAGCAGATGTGTTCAGAAGAGGATAAAAGTGAATTGGACATAATTCACAATGGTGTCTTGTTAGTAATTGTTTCTTTGGGTGTGATGTCAGCTACTGGAAGGCTCTGGGGTGATTAAAGTGTTGTTCAGTTAGGCAGAGATTCAGAATCTTTTTGCCCCCTTGACTAGAGTGGACTCTAAGGGAAAGATAACTCTCCTTGACTAAGTGGCAGTCGCGACTCACAGGGGTTACCAGAGGTGGGGTGGAGAGCGGGGTGTGGGGAGGCAAGGAGAATATTAACAATATTAAAAAGTTAAAAAACTAAAAACTTACCTGCTCCGTCGCACCGCTGCTCCTCCGTCAGCAGCAGGCTCCCAGCCTGCCCTGCGGCCAATCCTGACGCTGCTCAGAGAAGCGTTAGGATTGGCTGGGAGTGCCCAGCCACGGTGCTCCCAGACAGACTGGGAGCCTGTGCCTGCTCTCTCCAGCCCGGCAGCAGTGTGCCCCAGATGGCCGGCCAAACACACATGTGCACTGAGGGGAGTGCACAGTGCACTCCCCTCACTGCTCGTCACCCCCAATGCCCCACCCCTTTATAATTCTCAGTATAATGTACATGCGACATCAGCTCCCGCGAGTTTCTGTAGTGTAGTGGTTATCACGTTCGCTGCCCCCGTGAAAGGTCGCGGGTTTGAAACTGGGCGGAAACACTTTTAACACTTCCATCTACCTTGTTCTGCATTATTATTAATATCTATGACCACCTAACTTGTTCTGCATTATTAATATATATGACGAGCGATACTTCTGTGCTACAATTTTAATTGATATCATCCATATAGTAACATATTTCAAATAAACAAGATAAGCAACGCATAGATGATGTAAACTGTGCAAAAGATATTAGCTCGCTTGTAATTAGTACGGGACTGAAAATTTTAAAATAATACAAAACTAAAGAAATGAATGTTAAATTATTAAAACTACAGCAGGTTCTACCGAGATTCAAACTCAGATTGCTGGACTCAAAGTCCAGAGTGCTAACCATTACACCATGGAACCTTCCATTGACAAGCATGAGGTGCGTTAGTAGTGAAATGACAGTATCCTGTAGTGTGCACGTCTCCTTGTAAAAGTCCTGATGTTTTTCAGATGTCAGGTTATTAATGGCAAGGAACACAAGCATTGGCAAAGCCAATAGGTATCGCCTATGTGATAGCTACTGGTTTTGCCAGTGATTTAGCCATGCTGCAACATGGCTGAAAGTAAAGGAAAAAAGCTGTATATGACACAGCCAGCATTGATCACTTCATAGTGCTTTTTTTTACATTCATCCATGCTGCACTGAAGCCAGAGCTGCTGTACAATGTGGCTAAAAAAACATTCACAAAACCAATAGATCCCACATAGGCAAGATCTATTAGCTTTACCAAGGCTTGTTTGTCATCTGGAGCCATTGTGGTACTGCCATGAAAGAGCTGCCAACAATAGCCAGGCCCTGTTCATACTGCAATTCGGGTCATCATTCACACTGCTGTCAAGAAACCAGTAATGTTTTATAAAAACACAGCTGAGTGATTTGAGCTAAAAAAAAAGTGTTTGCTCCTTAAGTGCATTTTTCAGTCCGGGGGGGGGGGGGGGATTACATACATTGCAGTGTTGAACCAACGCTTCTGCATTTCTGGGATGCATATGTTACACTTGTACTGATCCTGTTTTGTGATGACATTTGTGGCATATCAACGTGCTAAATAAAAAGACATTTGCGCTGACTAACCAGGGCAAATACGTTCAAATGACGATGCCCAATTGCTGTAGCATCAGTGCAGGGTATGTAATGTAGCGCCTGGGGTCTAGCTTCTATGCCCCAACCATAATCTCCCTTCTGGTGATGCGTGTCACGAGCTACACTTTATGTGGAAGCGCGAGGGATGCCTGAAGAAGTCAAAGACACGCAGGCAGCCGTGGGACTGACACTGTGCTCGAGAGCGCCTAGCAGCAGAGTTTCTAGGTGCTTCCAGGGGTGAGATGATGGCTGTCAGGCCTTTGCTGGGAGCCAGGGGGGGACGAGGAGTTTTCACAACAGATGCTTGTCTCAAAAAGGTGGGGTGGGCTAGGGCAGAGTCAGTCATGGGCAGCCTCCAAGATGGCTCACTAGTAAAGTGCCCCCTGCTGGTACCTGAGCATGACTTACAGGTCACATTCTTAAATCCGAGCCGAGTGGGCTCAACGCTTTTCCCTCACAAGGTATATAAAGTGGCTGCTATGAATACTGGTTATTTACGGTGCTATGAAGGTGACATATGGAAATAGCAAACACTTTAGAAATCAGGTCACTTTACTTTCCTTTTGTTGCACAAGAGCACAGAACCGGATGAGCAGCTCCTCACGTGCACTGTGGCTGGCCAGGGATGGACACTTTACAGAACCAGTGCTGAGCCTCTTAAGCAGAGCTGGATCTGTTCAAGTCTGTGCAAACCCTGGGCCTGCTCACAGCCTGGCAAGCTGCAGACAATGTTGGGTGCAGCCTTAAATGTGAAATCGTTCCAAGTTGCCACTGTTTGTAGTGAGTTTAACAGACACTGTCTCTGGCTTCCTTCCTGCACGAGGCCAGGTAGGAAGCAGTATCACTCCCCCCATCCTGTGTGTTAGAGAATGGTTTCCATTGCAGTGGGAGGCGGGGTCGTCCATGCCAGGTTTTCAAGGTGACCTCGGACGAGCTTAATATGTAACTGTTGTTCATTTCTGGCAATCATATATATATCTTGTGGATATCCTGCAAATCCGGCATGGATCCGACTCTACTGGACTTATGTTGGGCACCCTTGCACTAGAGCAAGGTTTTTTATGTAAAACTGGTAAGTGTTAATATTGTCATTGTTCACGCCTTCACCAATCACAGGGGGGGGCAACATGCCTGCATCCTCACCGCACACTCCCTATCATTCTTACACTGAGCGCCAAGCTTTCCAAAGTTTAAGAATCTACACAACTTTCAGCATTCCTGCTGAGTTCATTGGCCGACATACTTGTTGTGATGGTTTTGCCATTTTATTTCCTGAGCTGTACTTTTCTCAAGAAAGTTAGTTCCCATTATTTTTAATAAACCATTGAGAATGCTGAGAAATCACTTTGTGCGTCTGCGACAAGACACATTTATTTTTTTGAATTCTAAGTAAAGGTAATCAAGATGGAAAGACAATGGCTGTATGACTGACTTCAACAGAAAGCCCTCCCCCATGCTTGCTGCTGAAATATTGAGATATTAGAAAAGCACTGAAAATGTGCATTGCTAAAGCGGCATGTGTTTTCCAGAGTACGCAAATGAAGAGGAAAAGCACGCCTTGCCAATTAAAATGCAGAGTCACCCTTTGTAGTTATTGTGCGATGAGTTTCCAAAAAGTACTCCGGTGGTAGATGAAATGATGCTGATTGTAGGTTTGTGATGCTGGAGAATGAGATAGGCATCTGAAAATAAACAGCATGCATCCTGAAGACACAGCTTGATATGTGACCTCGGTCTTTAAATGCCCAGCACACATACACATGATCACCATGGGCCCCACTGCTGGCAGGTACATAACCTGAAGGCTGCAGTCACATGATGCTTCCGTCCCTTCGATAGCTCAGTTGGTAGAGCGGAGGACTGTAGTGGTGAAGCTGATATCCTTAGGTCGCTGGTTCAAATCCGGCTCGAAGGATTTTTTTTCGTATTTGCTCTTCATATTTCTTTTCACATTCTGAAATTAAAATACGCCATGTTTTGAAGCAACGACGCTAGAGCTTGACAATTGTTTTTGTCTCCCCCATTTTTCTCAGATGGCACCAAGAAGTGAATTTAGCCAGAGCAGAAATGGACGGAGGTGCAGCCGCTGATCCCAGTGACTGTCAGAGAGAGAAAAGGAGGAGTCTGTGCAGAGGAAGCTGTAAATCAGTGATACAAAGAGAGCGGCTCTTTCCTTGCACAGATGGGGTCAACACTGACATTTCTGTGGGTGCAGCGCCCCCAGCAGGGGGACAGGTAGAACAATCAGTAGGAGGTCAGGTACCAGGGAGTCATCAGTTCCTCGTTAGTATAGTGGTCAGTATCCCCGCCTGTCACGCGGGAGACCGGGGTTCAATTCCCCGACGGGGAGACTATGTTTATGACTTAACCATGTTTACACTTTAGAAATACATTTTGTTATTTGTTTCGTTTACAATCTCGACATTTTAGAAGTATTGCGATTTAATGTATATGAAGTGCACTGTATAATATGATCAGTGGCAGCATATAGAATTGTAATAAATACCAACACCGAGGCGCCTCTAGCAGAGCTGGCAGGCTTGGAAATCCAACAGAGAAAGCTTTCAACATGAAGGAATCAAGTTTTGGGAACACATTTGTACATTTTGATTTTAAGTTATGGACCACTTAGTCGACAGCGAATGTTTAATATTTACAGAAAAACAAAGTACTATGTGGTGAACAATTGGTACTGGCTGTTTTGCTTGATTATCAATTCCACGTAATCGCGTCATGGTTAATTTCAAATGTATTATAAGCTTCATCACTATTACTTTTTCTAGTTGCGCCTCTGATTTTCAACTAAAACTATATATCATCTATACAAACAATTAGAACCAAACTGTATCTTTTTTAATAACGAACGTACTTTTCTGAAATTGGAGTGAATGCAAGTTGTAGTAACGAAGAAACGTAGGCTTCCGGGTAGTGTATTGGTTATTCATGTTTTTAGGGTCGAGCCTGCGTTGCATGCGCTCGCGCATGCGTATCGCAGCGAGACGCTTTAGTGTTTAGAAAAGGGCTCGGAGCCCTGTCAACGTCACGTCAGTGTTTTTTATTGGTACGTGGGCTTGCCTAATAAAATCCGCTTGCTTTCATTAGTCGAAGGCACGCATAGGTCATGCCTTTTCCGGTGGCTCGCCCTCCTCCAGCGCAGCGACCAAGTACAGAAAACATGCGAGGCTCGCTGTTTTCCATCGGGCTCATGGACTTCTTTTTCTCTCATTCACGAGCGCGATCTCGCTTGGCAGAAGTCGAGCACTTTACATAATTAACTTCACTTTTTCGGGTTATGTACATAAATGCACTTTTGCCCGATAGGTGAAAAGTCGGGTTAGGAGTTTACAACGCGATCAGCTGTAACATGAGCAAACGCGAGACCCGTTGCATTGCAAATGCTTGTTTTAATAGTTTGTGTCTCCGTCAAGTATTCTCCATCTATTTAATGTAAATCTATTTAATGTGCAGTATCTCTTTCTTCGTGGTCTCCATGAATGCAGTGTGTCTTCCATGTCTGGTGTTTTATTCTGGCTTTTTGTATATCTTGGTCAGTCGGCGAAAGCGTAGGTTTAAGCCTGTGTGGTGATGTCTGGTCCACACTGCTGTAAAGAGAGCAGCGACCCCCGGCGAGGCTTCTTTCAGACTAAGGGGGGAGGTGATGAGAGACCTGGACACCTGTAAAGATACCTGTGAGCTCTCCAAAACAACAGAGCCCCTCCATGGGCTCTTGGCTAGGACGTTAGACTGAAGCTCTAAAGATCCCAGGTTTCCACAGTGACTTTTTGTTTGATATCCATTACCTTCAGTGCTGAGTAGTCAAACTTTAAACCCTCTCAAACTTGGTAAAATAAAACATTACTTTAACAACATCAATCTATTTCCCTCCACATTCCAGCTTCTTTCTTTCTTCACCCCTCATTTCTTTCTGAGCCCCCTTCAGTCCGTCTTTATTTTCTTTATTGGAACAAGTTTCTCAAAGCCCTACTCAGTGTGAGTCTCAGAACTGAGAGAATACTATCACAGGCTGTAAGTTCACTGCTAAGAGGAAAGTTTTACTCCTTGTATGAAGGTCCGAAAGAGTGGAGTGCAACTTTCCACAAACTACTATTTAAATACAATCTCCCGGACCTTCCGTAACCTGAGTCTAGACAGAAATATTTAGAATTCTTCTCTGAAAAAGTGGCAACCCTCCTGCAGGGCTTGAAAGCAGACAATACTCATCATTAGAATCCACAGCCAGCAACACTAGAAAACTGCCACTCATGACCAAGTTAGCAGCAAGTTGGGCCACGGGGATGCTCTCTATGCTTGAAACATCAGATAACTCACTAGAAAACTACCTGGAATTTGGCACCCAGACTCATCCTCAACCTCCCGCTCTGAATTCACATCTCACCATACCTCAGAGAGCTCCACTGTCTCCCGAAACAGAAATGAACTAATTTCAAACACCTTACATACACATTCAAGGCACAACACAACGTAGGCCCCACCTACTTGACCAGTTGCTTCTCTTTCCACAACCACCAAGAGACTTCCATCTACTCAGGGCTCCTACTCACACACATCCCATACATACAGAGAACCAGATCAGGAGGATGGGTGTTCTGTTGCATCACTCCTAAAGCATGGAATGGACTCCCATTTCACACAAGAGCATTTTATTCTCTTCTTCAATTCTGCAAGAAGTTGAAGACCTGCGTTTTTAATAAACCAACCTACCTTAGACAGGGCTACACACACACACGCCTGCTCAGCGCCAGGAAACCCTTGCAGGTGATTGCGTGCCTTACAAATACCCATTACGTTACAGATGCACCCCCAGGGCTCCACCAGATGTTTCACAGCAATGGGTGTGACAGAGCATAACATGGCTGTGCCTTTATGCTTTCTTTGGTAGAAGAGAAGGACAGCATTTACCTTCATATATTGTGTGAAAAACTATACCCATGTAAATGTGATGCATTAAAAGACCACAACATTATGGTGCCTTTGTGAGTGATATTACACTTGTTAGATATAAACTGCTTTTATGAAATGTTAACCAGATGCATTTATACCTTGGTATCTTAACAAATGATATATTTTATAGTCACTCATCATTTACTGTGTTTAAGACAATTGCATTTGTAAAAACATAACTAAAATGTGCTTCCATTCCATTGTTCAAGCTGGAGTTAAGGTCTGCCAATTCCTATGTTTAATTTCAACATGAAACTTGCTTTGTTTGTGCGCTATTTTTCTTTCGTCTGCAGGTGATAGGTAAGGAAGAGAGAGTTGGGTTGCCAAGGACGAAACTTGGTAACAAGGAGCTACAAGAACGGCTCCCTTACTATATTCCTGGGCATGGATGTAATCCAAGGTGGAGCAGATGTGTTCAGAAGAGGATAAAAGTGAATTGGACATAATTCACAATGGTGTCTTGTTAGTAATTGTTTCTTTGGGTGTGATGTCAGCTACTGGAAGGCTCTGGGGTGATTAAAGTGTTGTTCAGTTAGGCAGAGATTCAGAATCTTTTTGCCCCCTTGACTAGAGTGGACTCTAAGGGAAAGATAACTCTCCTTGACTAAGTGGCAGTCGCGACTCACAGGGGTTACCAGAGGTGGGGTGGAGAGCGGGGTGTGGGGAGGCAAGGAGAATATTAACAATATTAAAAAGTTAAAAAACTAAAAACTTACCTGCTCCGTCGCACCGCTGCTCCTCCGTCAGCAGCAGGCTCCCAGCCTGCCCTGCGGCCAATCCTGACGCTGCTCAGAGAAGCGTTAGGATTGGCTGGGAGTGCCCAGCCACGGTGCTCCCAGACAGACTGGGAGCCTGTGCCTGCTCTCTCCAGCCCGGCAGCAGTGTGCCCCAGATGGCCGGCCAAACACACATGTGCACTGAGGGGAGTGCACAGTGCACTCCCCTCACTGCTCGTCACCCCCAATGCCCCACCCCTTTATAATTCTCAGTATAATGTACATGCGACATCAGCTCCCGCGAGTTTCTGTAGTGTAGTGGTTATCACGTTCGCTGCCCCCGTGAAAGGTCGCGGGTTTGAAACTGGGCGGAACCACTTTTAACACTTCCATCTACCTTGTTCTGCATTATTATTAATATCTATGACCACCTAACTTGTTCTGCATTATTAATATATATGACGAGCGATACTTCTGTGCTACAATTTTAATTGATATCATCCATATAGTAACATATTTCAAATAAACAAGATAAGCAACGCATAGATGATGTAAACTGTGCAAAAGATATTAGCTCGCTTGTAATTAGTACGGGACTGAAAATTTTAAAATAATACAAAACTAAAGAAATGAATGTTAAATTATTAAAACTACAGCAGGTTCTACCGAGATTCAAACTCAGATCGCTGGACTCAAAGTCCAGAGTGCTAACCATTACACCATGGAACCTTCCATTGACAAGCATGAGGTGCGTTAGTAGTGAAATGACAGTATCCTGTAGTGTGCACGTCTCCTTGTAAAAGTCCTGATGTTTTTCAGATGTCAGGTTATTAATGGCAAGGAACACAAGCATTGGCAAAGCCAATAGGTATCGCCTATGTGATAGCTACTGGTTTTGCCAGTGATTTAGCCATGCTGCAACATGGCTGAAAGTAAAGGAAAAAAGCTGTATATGACACAGCCAGCATTGATCACTTCATAGTGCTTTTTTTTACATTCATCCATGCTGCACTGAAGCCAGAGCTGCTGTACAATGTGGCTAAAAAAACATTCACAAAACCAATAGATCCCACATAGGCAAGATCTATTAGCTTTACCAAGGCTTGTTTGTCATCTGGAGCCATTGTGGTACTGCCATGAAAGAGCTGCCAACAATAGCCAGGCCCTGTTCATACTGCAATTCGGGTCATCATTCACACTGCTGTCAAGAAACCAGTAATGTTTTATAAAAACACAGCTGAGTGATTTGAGCTAAAAAAAAAGTGTTTGCTCCTTAAGTGCATTTTTCAGTCCGGGGGGGGGGGGGGGGATTACATACATTGCAGTGTTGAACCAACGCTTCTGCATTTCTGGGATGCATATGTTACACTTGTACTGATCCTGTTTTGTGATGACATTTGTGGCATATCAACGTGCTAAATAAAAAGACATTTGCGCTGACTAACCAGGGCAAATACGTTCAAATGACGATGCCCAATTGCTGTAGCATCAGTGCAGGGTATGTAATGTAGCGCCTGGGGTCTAGCTTCTATGCCCCAACCATAATCTCCCTTCTGGTGATGCGTGTCACGAGCTACACTTTATGTGGAAGCGCGAGGGATGCCTGAAGAAGTCAAAGACACGCAGGCAGCCGTGGGACTGACACTGTGCTCGAGAGCGCCTAGCAGCAGAGTTTCTAGGTGCTTCCAGGGGTGAGATGATGGCTGTCAGGCCTTTGCTGGGAGCCAGGGGGGGACGAGGAGTTTTCACAACAGATGCTTGTCTCAAAAAGGTGGGGTGGGCTAGGGCAGAGTCAGTCATGGGCAGCCTCCAAGATGGCTCACTAGTAAAGTGCCCCCTGCTGGTACCTGAGCATGACTTACAGGTCACATTCTTAAATCCGAGCCGAGTGGGCTCAACGCTTTTCCCTCACAAGGTATATAAAGTGGCTGCTATGAATACTGGTTATTTACGGTGCTATGAAGGTGACATATGGAAATAGCAAACACTTTAGAAATCAGGTCACTTTACTTTCCTTTTGTTGCACAAGAGCACAGAACCGGATGAGCAGCTCCTCACGTGCACTGTGGCTGGCCAGGGATGGACACTTTACAGAACCAGTGCTGAGCCTCTTAAGCAGAGCTGGATCTGTTCAAGTCTGTGCAAACCCTGGGCCTGCTCACAGCCTGGCAAGCTGCAGACAATGTTGGGTGCAGCCTTAAATGTGAAATCGTTCCAAGTTGCCACTGTTTGTAGTGAGTTTAACAGACACTGTCTCTGGCTTCCTTCCTGCACGAGGCCAGGTAGGAAGCAGTATCACTCCCCCCATCCTGTGTGTTAGAGAATGGTTTCCATTGCAGTGGGAGGCGGGGTCGTCCATGCCAGGTTTTCAAGGTGACCTCGGACGAGCTTAATATGTAACTGTTGTTCATTTCTGGCAATCATATATATATCTTGTGGATATCCTGCAAATCCGGCATGGATCCGACTCTACTGGACTTATGTTGGGCACCCTTGCACTAGAGCAAGGTTTTTTATGTAAAACTGGTAAGTGTTAATATTGTCATTGTTCACGCCTTCACCAATCACAGGGGGGGGCAACATGCCTGCATCCTCACCGCACACTCCCTATCATTCTTACACTGAGCGCCAAGCTTTCCAAAGTTTAAGAATCTACACAACTTTCAGCATTCCTGCTGAGTTCATTGGCCGACATACTTGTTGTGATGGTTTTGCCATTTTATTTCCTGAGCTGTACTTTTCTCAAGAAAGTTAGTTCCCATTATTTTTAATAAACCATTGAGAATGCTGAGAAATCACTTTGTGCGTCTGCGACAAGACACATTTATTTTTTTGAATTCTAAGTAAAGGTAATCAAGATGGAAAGACAATGGCTGTATGACTGACTTCAACAGAAAGCCCTCCCCCATGCTTGCTGCTGAAATATTGAGATATTAGAAAAGCACTGAAAATGTGCATTGCTAAAGCGGCATGTGTTTTCCAGAGTACGCAAATGAAGAGGAAAAGCACGCCTTGCCAATTAAAATGCAGAGTCACCCTTTGTAGTTATTGTGCGATGAGTTTCCAAAAAGTACTCCGGTGGTAGATGAAATGATGCTGATTGTAGGTTTGTGATGCTGGAGAATGAGATAGGCATCTGAAAATAAACAGCATGCATCCTGAAGACACAGCTTGATATGTGACCTCGGTCTTTAAATGCCCAGCACACATACACATGATCACCATGGGCCCCACTGCTGGCAGGTACATAACCTGAAGGCTGCAGTCACATGATGCTTCCGTCCCTTCGATAGCTCAGTTGGTAGAGCGGAGGACTGTAGTGGTGAAGCTGATATCCTTAGGTCGCTGGTTCAAATCCGGCTCGAAGGATTTTTTTTCGTATTTGCTCTTCATATTTCTTTTCACATTCTGAAATTAAAATACGCCATGTTTTGAAGCAACGACGCTAGAGCTTGACAATTGTTTTTGTCTCCCCCATTTTTCTCAGATGGCACCAAGAAGTGAATTTAGCCAGAGCAGAAATGGACGGAGGTGCAGCCGCTGATCCCAGTGACTGTCAGAGAGAGAAAAGGAGGAGTCTGTGCAGAGGAAGCTGTAAATCAGTGATACAAAGAGAGCGGCTCTTTCCTTGCACAGATGGGGTCAACACTGACATTTCTGTGGGTGCAGCGCCCCCAGCAGGGGGACAGGTAGAACAATCAGTAGGAGGTCAGGTACCAGGGAGTCATCAGTTCCTCGTTAGTATAGTGGTCAGTATCCCCGCCTGTCACGCGGGAGACCGGGGTTCAATTCCCCGACGGGGAGACTATGTTTATGACTTAACCATGTTTACACTTTAGAAATACATTTTGTTATTTGTTTCGTTTACAATCTCGACATTTTAGAAGTATTGCGATTTAATGTATATGAAGTGCACTGTATAATATGATCAGTGGCAGCATATAGAATTGTAATAAATACCAACACCGAGGCGCCTCTAGCAGAGCTGGCAGGCTTGGAAATCCAACAGAGAAAGCTTTCAACATGAAGGAATCAAGTTTTGGGAACACATTTGTACATTTTGATTTTAAGTTATGGACCACTTAGTCGACAGCGAATGTTTAATATTTACAGAAAAACAAAGTACTATGTGGTGAACAATTGGTACTGGCTGTTTTGCTTGATTATCAATTCCACGTAATCGCGTCATGGTTAATTTCAAATGTATTATAAGCTTCATCACTATTACTTTTTCTAGTTGCGCCTCTGATTTTCAACTAAAACTATATATCATCTATACAAACAATTAGAACCAAACTGTATCTTTTTTAATAACGAACGTACTTTTCTGAAATTGGAGTGAATGCAAGTTGTAGTAACGAAGAAACGTAGGCTTCCGGGTAGTGTATTGGTTATTCATGTTTTTAGGGTCGAGCCTGCGTTGCATGCGCTCGCGCATGCGTATCGCAGCGAGACGCTTTAGTGTTTAGAAAAGGGCTCGGAGCCCTGTCAACGTCACGTCAGTGTTTTTTATTGGTACGTGGGCTTGCCTAATAAAATCCGCTTGCTTTCATTAGTCGAAGGCACGCATAGGTCATGCCTTTTCCGGTGGCTCGCCCTCCTCCAGCGCAGCGACCAAGTACAGAAAACATGCGAGGCTCGCTGTTTTCCATCGGGCTCATGGACTTCTTTTTCTCTCATTCACGAGCGCGATCTCGCTTGGCAGAAGTCGAGCACTTTACATAATTAACTTCACTTTTTCGGGTTATGTACATAAATGCACTTTTGCCCGATAGGTGAAAAGTCGGGTTAGGAGTTTACAACGCGATCAGCTGTAACATGAGCAAACGCGAGACCCGTTGCATTGCAAATGCTTGTTTTAATAGTTTGTGTCTCCGTCAAGTATTCTCCATCTATTTAATGTAAATCTATTTAATGTGCAGTATCTCTTTCTTCGTGGTCTCCATGAATGCAGTGTGTCTTCCATGTCTGGTGTTTTATTCTGGCTTTTTGTATATCTTGGTCAGTCGGCGAAAGCGTAGGTTTAAGCCTGTGTGGTGATGTCTGGTCCACACTGCTGTAAAGAGAGCAGCGACCCCCGGCGAGGCTTCTTTCAGACTAAGGGGGGAGGTGATGAGAGACCTGGACACCTGTAAAGATACCTGTGAGCTCTCCAAAACAACAGAGCCCCTCCATGGGCTCTTGGCTAGGACGTTAGACTGAAGCTCTAAAGATCCCAGGTTTCCACAGTGACTTTTTGTTTGATATCCATTACCTTCAGTGCTGAGTAGTCAAACTTTAAACCCTCTCAAACTTGGTAAAATAAAACATTACTTTAACAACATCAATCTATTTCCCTCCACATTCCAGCTTCTTTCTTTCTTCACCCCTCATTTCTTTCTGAGCCCCCTTCAGTCCGTCTTTATTTTCTTTATTGGAACAAGTTTCTCAAAGCCCTACTCAGTGTGAGTCTCAGAACTGAGAGAATACTATCACAGGCTGTAAGTTCACTGCTAAGAGGAAAGTTTTACTCCTTGTATGAAGGTCCGAAAGAGTGGAGTGCAACTTTCCACAAACTACTATTTAAATACAATCTCCCGGACCTTCCGTAACCTGAGTCTAGACAGAAATATTTAGAATTCTTCTCTGAAAAAGTGGCAACCCTCCTGCAGGGCTTGAAAGCAGACAATACTCATCATTAGAATCCACAGCCAGCAACACTAGAAAACTGCCACTCATGACCAAGTTAGCAGCAAGTTGGGCCACGGGGATGCTCTCTATGCTTGAAACATCAGATAACTCACTAGAAAACTACCTGGAATTTGGCACCCAGACTCATCCTCAACCTCCCGCTCTGAATTCACATCTCACCATACCTCAGAGAGCTCCACTGTCTCCCGAAACAGAAATGAACTAATTTCAAACACCTTACATACACATTCAAGGCACAACACAACGTAGGCCCCACCTACTTGACCAGTTGCTTCTCTTTCCACAACCACCAAGAGACTTCCATCTACTCAGGGCTCCTACTCACACACATCCCATACATACAGAGAACCAGATCAGGAGGATGGGTGTTCTGTTGCATCACTCCTAAAGCATGGAATGGACTCCCATTTCACACAAGAGCATTTTATTCTCTTCTTCAATTCTGCAAGAAGTTGAAGACCTGCGTTTTTAATAAACCAACCTACCTTAGACAGGGCTACACACACACACGCCTGCTCAGCGCCAGGAAACCCTTGCAGGTGATTGCGTGCCTTACAAATACCCATTACGTTACAGATGCACCCCCAGGGCTCCACCAGATGTTTCACAGCAATGGGTGTGACAGAGCATAACATGGCTGTGCCTTTATGCTTTCTTTGGTAGAAGAGAAGGACAGCATTTACCTTCATATATTGTGTGAAAAACTATACCCATGTAAATGTGATGCATTAAAAGACCACAACATTATGGTGCCTTTGTGAGTGATATTACACTTGTTAGATATAAACTGCTTTTATGAAATGTTAACCAGATGCATTTATACCTTGGTATCTTAACAAATGATATATTTTATAGTCACTCATCATTTACTGTGTTTAAGACAATTGCATTTGTAAAAACATAACTAAAATGTGCTTCCATTCCATTGTTCAAGCTGGAGTTAAGGTCTGCCAATTCCTATGTTTAATTTCAACATGAAACTTGCTTTGTTTGTGCGCTATTTTTCTTTCGTCTGCAGGTGATAGGTAAGGAAGAGAGAGTTGGGTTGCCAAGGACGAAACTTGGTAACAAGGAGCTACAAGAACGGCTCCCTTACTATATTCCTGGGCATGGATGTAATCCAAGGTGGAGCAGATGTGTTCAGAAGAGGATAAAAGTGAATTGGACATAATTCACAATGGTGTCTTGTTAGTAATTGTTTCTTTGGGTGTGATGTCAGCTACTGGAAGGCTCTGGGGTGATTAAAGTGTTGTTCAGTTAGGCAGAGATTCAGAATCTTTTTGCCCCCTTGACTAGAGTGGACTCTAAGGGAAAGATAACTCTCCTTGACTAAGTGGCAGTCGCGACTCACAGGGGTTACCAGAGGTGGGGTGGAGAGCGGGGTGTGGGGAGGCAAGGAGAATATTAACAATATTAAAAAGTTAAAAAACTAAAAACTTACCTGCTCCGTCGCACCGCTGCTCCTCCGTCAGCAGCAGGCTCCCAGCCTGCCCTGCGGCCAATCCTGACGCTGCTCAGAGAAGCGTTAGGATTGGCTGGGAGTGCCCAGCCACGGTGCTCCCAGACAGACTGGGAGCCTGTGCCTGCTCTCTCCAGCCCGGCAGCAGTGTGCCCCAGATGGCCGGCCAAACACACATGTGCACTGAGGGGAGTGCACAGTGCACTCCCCTCACTGCTCGTCACCCCCAATGCCCCACCCCTTTATAATTCTCAGTATAATGTACATGCGACATCAGCTCCCGCGAGTTTCTGTAGTGTAGTGGTTATCACGTTCGCTGCCCCCGTGAAAGGTCGCGGGTTTGAAACTGGGCGGAACCACTTTTAACACTTCCATCTACCTTGTTCTGCATTATTATTAATATCTATGACCACCTAACTTGTTCTGCATTATTAATATATATGACGAGCGATACTTCTGTGCTACAATTTTAATTGATATCATCCATATAGTAACATATTTCAAATAAACAAGATAAGCAACGCATAGATGATGTAAACTGTGCAAAAGATATTAGCTCGCTTGTAATTAGTACGGGACTGAAAATTTTAAAATAATACAAAACTAAAGAAATGAATGTTAAATTATTAAAACTACAGCAGGTTCTACCGAGATTCAAACTCAGATCGCTGGACTCAAAGTCCAGAGTGCTAACCATTACACCATGGAACCTTCCATTGACAAGCATGAGGTGCGTTAGTAGTGAAATGACAGTATCCTGTAGTGTGCACGTCTCCTTGTAAAAGTCCTGATGTTTTTCAGATGTCAGGTTATTAATGGCAAGGAACACAAGCATTGGCAAAGCCAATAGGTATCGCCTATGTGATAGCTACTGGTTTTGCCAGTGATTTAGCCATGCTGCAACATGGCTGAAAGTAAAGGAAAAAAGCTGTATATGACACAGCCAGCATTGATCACTTCATAGTGCTTTTTTTTACATTCATCCATGCTGCACTGAAGCCAGAGCTGCTGTACAATGTGGCTAAAAAAACATTCACAAAACCAATAGATCCCACATAGGCAAGATCTATTAGCTTTACCAAGGCTTGTTTGTCATCTGGAGCCATTGTGGTACTGCCATGAAAGAGCTGCCAACAATAGCCAGGCCCTGTTCATACTGCAATTCGGGTCATCATTCACACTGCTGTCAAGAAACCAGTAATGTTTTATAAAAACACAGCTGAGTGATTTGAGCTAAAAAAAAAGTGTTTGCTCCTTAAGTGCATTTTTCAGTCCGGGGGGGGGGGGGGGATTACATACATTGCAGTGTTGAACCAACGCTTCTGCATTTCTGGGATGCATATGTTACACTTGTACTGATCCTGTTTTGTGATGACATTTGTGGCATATCAACGTGCTAAATAAAAAGACATTTGCGCTGACTAACCAGGGCAAATACGTTCAAATGACGATGCCCAATTGCTGTAGCATCAGTGCAGGGTATGTAATGTAGCGCCTGGGGTCTAGCTTCTATGCCCCAACCATAATCTCCCTTCTGGTGATGCGTGTCACGAGCTACACTTTATGTGGAAGCGCGAGGGATGCCTGAAGAAGTCAAAGACACGCAGGCAGCCGTGGGACTGACACTGTGCTCGAGAGCGCCTAGCAGCAGAGTTTCTAGGTGCTTCCAGGGGTGAGATGATGGCTGTCAGGCCTTTGCTGGGAGCCAGGGGGGGACGAGGAGTTTTCACAACAGATGCTTGTCTCAAAAAGGTGGGGTGGGCTAGGGCAGAGTCAGTCATGGGCAGCCTCCAAGATGGCTCACTAGTAAAGTGCCCCCTGCTGGTACCTGAGCATGACTTACAGGTCACATTCTTAAATCCGAGCCGAGTGGGCTCAACGCTTTTCCCTCACAAGGTATATAAAGTGGCTGCTATGAATACTGGTTATTTACGGTGCTATGAAGGTGACATATGGAAATAGCAAACACTTTAGAAATCAGGTCACTTTACTTTCCTTTTGTTGCACAAGAGCACAGAACCGGATGAGCAGCTCCTCACGTGCACTGTGGCTGGCCAGGGATGGACACTTTACAGAACCAGTGCTGAGCCTCTTAAGCAGAGCTGGATCTGTTCAAGTCTGTGCAAACCCTGGGCCTGCTCACAGCCTGGCAAGCTGCAGACAATGTTGGGTGCAGCCTTAAATGTGAAATCGTTCCAAGTTGCCACTGTTTGTAGTGAGTTTAACAGACACTGTCTCTGGCTTCCTTCCTGCACGAGGCCAGGTAGGAAGCAGTATCACTCCCCCCATCCTGTGTGTTAGAGAATGGTTTCCATTGCAGTGGGAGGCGGGGTCGTCCATGCCAGGTTTTCAAGGTGACCTCGGACGAGCTTAATATGTAACTGTTGTTCATTTCTGGCAATCATATATATATCTTGTGGATATCCTGCAAATCCGGCATGGATCCGACTCTACTGGACTTATGTTGGGCACCCTTGCACTAGAGCAAGGTTTTTTATGTAAAACTGGTAAGTGTTAATATTGTCATTGTTCACGCCTTCACCAATCACAGGGGGGGGCAACATGCCTGCATCCTCACCGCACACTCCCTATCATTCTTACACTGAGCGCCAAGCTTTCCAAAGTTTAAGAATCTACACAACTTTCAGCATTCCTGCTGAGTTCATTGGCCGACATACTTGTTGTGATGGTTTTGCCATTTTATTTCCTGAGCTGTACTTTTCTCAAGAAAGTTAGTTCCCATTATTTTTAATAAACCATTGAGAATGCTGAGAAATCACTTTGTGCGTCTGCGACAAGACACATTTATTTTTTTGAATTCTAAGTAAAGGTAATCAAGATGGAAAGACAATGGCTGTATGACTGACTTCAACAGAAAGCCCTCCCCCATGCTTGCTGCTGAAATATTGAGATATTAGAAAAGCACTGAAAATGTGCATTGCTAAAGCGGCATGTGTTTTCCAGAGTACGCAAATGAAGAGGAAAAGCACGCCTTGCCAATTAAAATGCAGAGTCACCCTTTGTAGTTATTGTGCGATGAGTTTCCAAAAAGTACTCCGGTGGTAGATGAAATGATGCTGATTGTAGGTTTGTGATGCTGGAGAATGAGATAGGCATCTGAAAATAAACAGCATGCATCCTGAAGACACAGCTTGATATGTGACCTCGGTCTTTAAATGCCCAGCACACATACACATGATCACCATGGGCCCCACTGCTGGCAGGTACATAACCTGAAGGCTGCAGTCACATGATGCTTCCGTCCCTTCGATAGCTCAGTTGGTAGAGCGGAGGACTGTAGTGGTGAAGCTGATATCCTTAGGTCGCTGGTTCAAATCCGGCTCGAAGGATTTTTTTTCGTATTTGCTCTTCATATTTCTTTTCACATTCTGAAATTAAAATACGCCATGTTTTGAAGCAACGACGCTAGAGCTTGACAATTGTTTTTGTCTCCCCCATTTTTCTCAGATGGCACCAAGAAGTGAATTTAGCCAGAGCAGAAATGGACGGAGGTGCAGCCGCTGATCCCAGTGACTGTCAGAGAGAGAAAAGGAGGAGTCTGTGCAGAGGAAGCTGTAAATCAGTGATACAAAGAGAGCGGCTCTTTCCTTGCACAGATGGGGTCAACACTGACATTTCTGTGGGTGCAGCGCCCCCAGCAGGGGGACAGGTAGAACAATCAGTAGGAGGTCAGGTACCAGGGAGTCATCAGTTCCTCGTTAGTATAGTGGTCAGTATCCCCGCCTGTCACGCGGGAGACCGGGGTTCAATTCCCCGACGGGGAGACTATGTTTATGACTTAACCATGTTTACACTTTAGAAATACATTTTGTTATTTGTTTCGTTTACAATCTCGACATTTTAGAAGTATTGCGATTTAATGTATATGAAGTGCACTGTATAATATGATCAGTGGCAGCATATAGAATTGTAATAAATACCAACACCGAGGCGCCTCTAGCAGAGCTGGCAGGCTTGGAAATCCAACAGAGAAAGCTTTCAACATGAAGGAATCAAGTTTTGGGAACACATTTGTACATTTTGATTTTAAGTTATGGACCACTTAGTCGACAGCGAATGTTTAATATTTACAGAAAAACAAAGTACTATGTGGTGAACAATTGGTACTGGCTGTTTTGCTTGATTATCAATTCCACGTAATCGCGTCATGGTTAATTTCAAATGTATTATAAGCTTCATCACTATTACTTTTTCTAGTTGCGCCTCTGATTTTCAACTAAAACTATATATCATCTATACAAACAATTAGAACCAAACTGTATCTTTTTTAATAACGAACGTACTTTTCTGAAATTGGAGTGAATGCAAGTTGTAGTAACGAAGAAACGTAGGCTTCCGGGTAGTGTATTGGTTATTCATGTTTTTAGGGTCGAGCCTGCGTTGCATGCGCTCGCGCATGCGTATCGCAGCGAGACGCTTTAGTGTTTAGAAAAGGGCTCGGAGCCCTGTCAACGTCACGTCAGTGTTTTTTATTGGTACGTGGGCTTGCCTAATAAAATCCGCTTGCTTTCATTAGTCGAAGGCACGCATAGGTCATGCCTTTTCCGGTGGCTCGCCCTCCTCCAGCGCAGCGACCAAGTACAGAAAACATGCGAGGCTCGCTGTTTTCCATCGGGCTCATGGACTTCTTTTTCTCTCATTCACGAGCGCGATCTCGCTTGGCAGAAGTCGAGCACTTTACATAATTAACTTCACTTTTTCGGGTTATGTACATAAATGCACTTTTGCCCGATAGGTGAAAAGTCGGGTTAGGAGTTTACAACGCGATCAGCTGTAACATGAGCAAACGCGAGACCCGTTGCATTGCAAATGCTTGTTTTAATAGTTTGTGTCTCCGTCAAGTATTCTCCATCTATTTAATGTAAATCTATTTAATGTGCAGTATCTCTTTCTTCGTGGTCTCCATGAATGCAGTGTGTCTTCCATGTCTGGTGTTTTATTCTGGCTTTTTGTATATCTTGGTCAGTCGGCGAAAGCGTAGGTTTAAGCCTGTGTGGTGATGTCTGGTCCACACTGCTGTAAAGAGAGCAGCGACCCCCGGCGAGGCTTCTTTCAGACTAAGGGGGGAGGTGATGAGAGACCTGGACACCTGTAAAGATACCTGTGAGCTCTCCAAAACAACAGAGCCCCTCCATGGGCTCTTGGCTAGGACGTTAGACTGAAGCTCTAAAGATCCCAGGTTTCCACAGTGACTTTTTGTTTGATATCCATTACCTTCAGTGCTGAGTAGTCAAACTTTAAACCCTCTCAAACTTGGTAAAATAAAACATTACTTTAACAACATCAATCTATTTCCCTCCACATTCCAGCTTCTTTCTTTCTTCACCCCTCATTTCTTTCTGAGCCCCCTTCAGTCCGTCTTTATTTTCTTTATTGGAACAAGTTTCTCAAAGCCCTACTCAGTGTGAGTCTCAGAACTGAGAGAATACTATCACAGGCTGTAAGTTCACTGCTAAGAGGAAAGTTTTACTCCTTGTATGAAGGTCCGAAAGAGTGGAGTGCAACTTTCCACAAACTACTATTTAAATACAATCTCCCGGACCTTCCGTAACCTGAGTCTAGACAGAAATATTTAGAATTCTTCTCTGAAAAAGTGGCAACCCTCCTGCAGGGCTTGAAAGCAGACAATACTCATCATTAGAATCCACAGCCAGCAACACTAGAAAACTGCCACTCATGACCAAGTTAGCAGCAAGTTGGGCCACGGGGATGCTCTCTATGCTTGAAACATCAGATAACTCACTAGAAAACTACCTGGAATTTGGCACCCAGACTCATCCTCAACCTCCCGCTCTGAATTCACATCTCACCATACCTCAGAGAGCTCCACTGTCTCCCGAAACAGAAATGAACTAATTTCAAACACCTTACATACACATTCAAGGCACAACACAACGTAGGCCCCACCTACTTGACCAGTTGCTTCTCTTTCCACAACCACCAAGAGACTTCCATCTACTCAGGGCTCCTACTCACACACATCCCATACATACAGAGAACCAGATCAGGAGGATGGGTGTTCTGTTGCATCACTCCTAAAGCATGGAATGGACTCCCATTTCACACAAGAGCATTTTATTCTCTTCTTCAATTCTGCAAGAAGTTGAAGACCTGCGTTTTTAATAAACCAACCTACCTTAGACAGGGCTACACACACACACGCCTGCTCAGCGCCAGGAAACCCTTGCAGGTGATTGCGTGCCTTACAAATACCCATTACGTTACAGATGCACCCCCAGGGCTCCACCAGATGTTTCACAGCAATGGGTGTGACAGAGCATAACATGGCTGTGCCTTTATGCTTTCTTTGGTAGAAGAGAAGGACAGCATTTACCTTCATATATTGTGTGAAAAACTATACCCATGTAAATGTGATGCATTAAAAGACCACAACATTATGGTGCCTTTGTGAGTGATATTACACTTGTTAGATATAAACTGCTTTTATGAAATGTTAACCAGATGCATTTATACCTTGGTATCTTAACAAATGATATATTTTATAGTCACTCATCATTTACTGTGTTTAAGACAATTGCATTTGTAAAAACATAACTAAAATGTGCTTCCATTCCATTGTTCAAGCTGGAGTTAAGGTCTGCCAATTCCTATGTTTAATTTCAACATGAAACTTGCTTTGTTTGTGCGCTATTTTTCTTTCGTCTGCAGGTGATAGGTAAGGAAGAGAGAGTTGGGTTGCCAAGGACGAAACTTGGTAACAAGGAGCTACAAGAACGGCTCCCTTACTATATTCCTGGGCATGGATGTAATCCAAGGTGGAGCAGATGTGTTCAGAAGAGGATAAAAGTGAATTGGACATAATTCACAATGGTGTCTTGTTAGTAATTGTTTCTTTGGGTGTGATGTCAGCTACTGGAAGGCTCTGGGGTGATTAAAGTGTTGTTCAGTTAGGCAGAGATTCAGAATCTTTTTGCCCCCTTGACTAGAGTGGACTCTAAGGGAAAGATAACTCTCCTTGACTAAGTGGCAGTCGCGACTCACAGGGGTTACCAGAGGTGGGGTGGAGAGCGGGGTGTGGGGAGGCAAGGAGAATATTAACAATATTAAAAAGTTAAAAAACTAAAAACTTACCTGCTCCGTCGCACCGCTGCTCCTCCGTCAGCAGCAGGCTCCCAGCCTGCCCTGCGGCCAATCCTGACGCTGCTCAGAGAAGCGTTAGGATTGGCTGGGAGTGCCCAGCCACGGTGCTCCCAGACAGACTGGGAGCCTGTGCCTGCTCTCTCCAGCCCGGCAGCAGTGTGCCCCAGATGGCCGGCCAAACACACATGTGCACTGAGGGGAGTGCACAGTGCACTCCCCTCACTGCTCGTCACCCCCAATGCCCCACCCCTTTATAATTCTCAGTATAATGTACATGCGACATCAGCTCCCGCGAGTTTCTGTAGTGTAGTGGTTATCACGTTCGCTGCCCCCGTGAAAGGTCGCGGGTTTGAAACTGGGCGGAACCACTTTTAACACTTCCATCTACCTTGTTCTGCATTATTATTAATATCTATGACCACCTAACTTGTTCTGCATTATTAATATATATGACGAGCGATACTTCTGTGCTACAATTTTAATTGATATCATCCATATAGTAACATATTTCAAATAAACAAGATAAGCAACGCATAGATGATGTAAACTGTGCAAAAGATATTAGCTCGCTTGTAATTAGTACGGGACTGAAAATTTTAAAATAATACAAAACTAAAGAAATGAATGTTAAATTATTAAAACTACAGCAGGTTCTACCGAGATTCAAACTCAGATCGCTGGACTCAAAGTCCAGAGTGCTAACCATTACACCATGGAACCTTCCATTGACAAGCATGAGGTGCGTTAG
This sequence comes from Pleurodeles waltl, assembly GCF_031143425.1. Classification (NCBI taxonomy): domain Eukaryota; kingdom Metazoa; phylum Chordata; class Amphibia; order Caudata; family Salamandridae; genus Pleurodeles; species Pleurodeles waltl. Next base: position 137,145 of record NW_027149942.1, read on the forward strand.
TAGTGAAATGACAGTATCCTGTAGTGTGCACGTCTCCTTGTAAAAGTCCTGATGTTTTTCAGATGTCAGGTTATTAATGGCAAGGAACACAAGCATTGGCAAAGCCAATAGGTATCGCCTATGTGATAGCTACTGGTTTTGCCAGTGATTTAGCCATGCTGCAACATGGCTGAAAGTAAAGGAAAAAAGCTGTATATGACACAGCCAGCATTGATCACTTCATAGTGCTTTTTTTTACATTCATCCATGCTGCACTGAAGCCAGAGCTGCTGTACAATGTGGCTAAAAAAACATTCACAAAACCAATAGATCCCACATAGGCAAGATCTATTAGCTTTACCAAGGCTTGTTTGTCATCTGGAGCCATTGTGGTACTGCCATGAAAGAGCTGCCAACAATAGCCAGGCCCTGTTCATACTGCAATTCGGGTCATCATTCACACTGCTGTCAAGAAACCAGTAATGTTTTATAAAAACACAGCTGAGTGATTTGAGCTAAAAAAAAAGTGTTTGCTCCTTAAGTGCATTTTTCAGTCCGGGGGGGGGGGGGATTACATACATTGCAGTGTTGAACCAACGCTTCTGCATTTCTGGGATGCATATGTTACACTTGTACTGATCCTGTTTTGTGATGACATTTGTGGCATATCAACGTGCTAAATAAAAAGACATTTGCGCTGACTAACCAGGGCAAATACGTTCAAATGACGATGCCCAATTGCTGTAGCATCAGTGCAGGGTATGTAATGTAGCGCCTGGGGTCTAGCTTCTATGCCCCAACCATAATCTCCCTTCTGGTGATGCGTGTCACGAGCTACACTTTATGTGGAAGCGCGAGGGATGCCTGAAGAAGTCAAAGACACGCAGGCAGCCGTGGGACTGACACTGTGCTCGAGAGCGCCTAGCAGCAGAGTTTCTAGGTGCTTCCAGGGGTGAGATGATGGCTGTCAGGCCTTTGCTGGGAGCCAGGGGGGGACGAGGAGTTTTCACAACAGATGCTTGTCTCAAAAAGGTGGGGTGGGCTAGGGCAGAGTCAGTCATGGGCAGCCTCCAAGATGGCTCACTAGTAAAGTGCCCCCTGCTGGTACCTGAGCATGACTTACAGGTCACATTCTTAAATCCGAGCCGAGTGGGCTCAACGCTTTTCCCTCACAAGGTATATAAAGTGGCTGCTATGAATACTGGTTATTTACGGTGCTATGAAGGTGACATATGGAAATAGCAAACACTTTAGAAATCAGGTCACTTTACTTTCCTTTTGTTGCACAAGAGCACAGAACCGGATGAGCAGCTCCTCACGTGCACTGTGGCTGGCCAGGGATGGACACTTTACAGAACCAGTGCTGAGCCTCTTAAGCAGAGCTGGATCTGTTCAAGTCTGTGCAAACCCTGGGCCTGCTCACAGCCTGGCAAGCTGCAGACAATGTTGGGTGCAGCCTTAAATGTGAAATCGTTCCAAGTTGCCACTGTTTGTAGTGAGTTTAACAGACACTGTCTCTGGCTTCCTTCCTGCACGAGGCCAGGTAGGAAGCAGTATCACTCCCCCCATCCTGTGTGTTAGAGAATGGTTTCCATTGCAGTGGGAGGCGGGGCCGTCCATGCCAGGTTTTCAAGGTGACCTCGGACGAGCTTAATATGTAACTGTTGTTCATTTCTGGCAATCATATATATATCTTGTGGATATCCTGCAAATCCGGCATGGATCCGACTCTACTGGACTTATGTTGGGCACCCTTGCACTAGAGCAAGGTTTTTTATGTAAAACTGGTAAGTGTTAATATTGTCATTGTTCACGCCTTCACCAATCACAGGGGGGGGCAACATGCCTGCATCCTCACCGCACACTCCCTATCATTCTTACACTGAGCGCCAAGCTTTCCAAAGTTTAAGAATCTACACAACTTTCAGCATTCCTGCTGAGTTCATTGGCCGACATACTTGTTGTGATGGTTTTGCCATTTTATTTCCTGAGCTGTACTTTTCTCAAGAAAGTTAGTTCCCATTATTTTTAATAAACCATTGAGAATGCTGAGAAATCACTTTGTGCGTCTGCGACAAGACACATTTATTTTTTTGAATTCTAAGTAAAGGTAATCAAGATGGAAAGACAATGGCTGTATGACTGACTTCAACAGAAAGCCCTCCCCCATGCTTGCTGCTGAAATATTGAGATATTAGAAAAGCACTGAAAATGTGCATTGCTAAAGCGGCATGTGTTTTCCAGAGTACGCAAATGAAGAGGAAAAGCACGCCTTGCCAATTAAAATGCAGAGTCACCCTTTGTAGTTATTGTGCGATGAGTTTCCAAAAAGTACTCCGGTGGTAGATGAAATGATGCTGATTGTAGGTTTGTGATGCTGGAGAATGAGATAGGCATCTGAAAATAAACAGCATGCATCCTGAAGACACAGCTTGATATGTGACCTCGGTCTTTAAATGCCCAGCACACATACACATGATCACCATGGGCCCCACTGCTGGCAGGTACATAACCTGAAGGCTGCAGTCACATGATGCTTCCGTCCCTTCGATAGCTCAGTTGGTAGAGCGGAGGACTGTAGTGGTGAAGCTGATATCCTTAGGTCGCTGGTTCAAATCCGGCTCGAAGGATTTTTTTTCGTATTTGCTCTTCATATTTCTTTTCACATTCTGAAATTAAAATACGCCATGTTTTGAAGCAACGACGCTAGAGCTTGACAATTGTTTTTGTCTCCCCCATTTTTCTCAGATGGCACCAAGAAGTGAATTTAGCCAGAGCAGAAATGGATGGAGGTGCAGCCGCTGATCCCAGTGACTGTCAGAGAGAGAAAAGGAGGAGTCTGTGCAGAGGAAGCTGTAAATCAGTGATACAAAGAGAGCGGCTCTTTCCTTGCACAGATGGGGTCAACACTGACATTTCTGTGGGTGCAGCGCCCCCAGCAGGGGGACAGGTAGAACAATCAGTAGGAGGTCAGGTACCAGGGAGTCATCAGTTCCTCGTTAGTATAGTGGTCAGTATCCCCGCCTGTCACGCGGGAGACCGGGGTTCAATTCCCCGACGGGGAGACTATGTTTATGACTTAACCATGTTTACACTTTAGAAATACATTTTGTTATTTGTTTCGTTTACAATCTCGACATTTTAGAAGTATTGCGATTTAATGTATATGAAGTGCACTGTATAATATGATCAGTGGCAGCATATAGAATTGTAATAAATACCAACACCGAGGCGCCTCTAGCAGAGCTGGCAGGCTTGGAAATCCAACAGAGAAAGCTTTCAACATGAAGGAATCAAGTTTTGGGAACACATTTGTACATTTTGATTTTAAGTTATGGACCACTTAGTCGACAGCGAATGTTTAATATTTACAGAAAAACAAAGTACTATGTGGTGAACAATTGGTACTGGCTGTTTTGCTTGATTATCAATTCCACGTAATCGCGTCATGGTTAATTTCAAATGTATTATAAGCTTCATCACTATTACTTTTTCTAGTTGCGCCTCTGATTTTCAACTAAAACTATATATCATCTATACAAACAATTAGAACCAAACTGTATCTTTTTTAATAACGAACGTACTTTTCTGAAATTGGAGTGAATGCAAGTTGTAGTAACGAAGAAACGTAGGCTTCCGGGTAGTGTATTGGTTATTCATGTTTTTAGGGTCGAGCCTGCGTTGCATGCGCTCGCGCATGCGTATCGCAGCGAGACGCTTTAGTGTTTAGAAAAGGGCTCGGAGCCCTGTCAACGTCACGTCAGTGTTTTTTATTGGTACGTGGGCTTGCCTAATAAAATCCGCTTGCTTTCATTAGTCGAAGGCACGCATAGGTCATGCCTTTTCCGGTGGCTCGCCCTCCTCCAGCGCAGCGACCAAGTACAGAAAACATGCGAGGCTCGCTGTTTTCCATCGGGCTCATGGACTTCTTTTTCTCTCATTCACGAGCGCGATCTCGCTTGGCAGAAGTCGAGCACTTTACATAATTAACTTCACTTTTTCGGGTTATGTACATAAATGCACTTTTGCCCGATAGGTGAAAAGTCGGGTTAGGAGTTTACAACGCGATCAGCTGTAACATGAGCAAACGCGAGACCCGTTGCATTGCAAATGCTTGTTTTAATAGTTTGTGTCTCCGTCAAGTATTCTCCATCTATTTAATGTAAATCTATTTAATGTGCAGTATCTCTTTCTTCGTGGTCTCCATGAATGCAGTGTGTCTTCCATGTCTGGTGTTTTATTCTGGCTTTTTGTATATCTTGGTCAGTCGGCGAAAGCGTAGGTTTAAGCCTGTGTGGTGATGTCTGGTCCACACTGCTGTAAAGAGAGCAGCGACCCCCGGCGAGGCTTCTTTCAGACTAAGGGGGGAGGTGATGAGAGACCTGGACACCTGTAAAGATACCTGTGAGCTCTCCAAAACAACAGAGCCCCTCCATGGGCTCTTGGCTAGGACGTTAGACTGAAGCTCTAAAGATCCCAGGTTTCCACAGTGACTTTTTGTTTGATATCCATTACCTTCAGTGCTGAGTAGTCAAACTTTAAACCCTCTCAAACTTGGTAAAATAAAACATTACTTTAACAACATCAATCTATTTCCCTCCACATTCCAGCTTCTTTCTTTCTTCACCCCTCATTTCTTTCTGAGCCCCCTTCAGTCCGTCTTTATTTTCTTTATTGGAACAAGTTTCTCAAAGCCCTACTCAGTGTGAGTCTCAGAACTGAGAGAATACTATCACAGGCTGTAAGTTCACTGCTAAGAGGAAAGTTTTACTCCTTGTATGAAGGTCCGAAAGAGTGGAGTGCAACTTTCCACAAACTACTATTTAAATACAATCTCCCGGACCTTCCGTAACCTGAGTCTAGACAGAAATATTTAGAATTCTTCTCTGAAAAAGTGGCAACCCTCCTGCAGGGCTTGAAAGCAGACAATACTCATCATTAGAATCCACAGCCAGCAACACTAGAAAACTGCCACTCATGACCAAGTTAGCAGCAAGTTGGGCCACGGGGATGCTCTCTATGCTTGAAACATCAGATAACTCACTAGAAAACTACCTGGAATTTGGCACCCAGACTCATCCTCAACCTCCCGCTCTGAATTCACATCTCACCATACCTCAGAGAGCTCCACTGTCTCCCGAAACAGAAATGAACTAATTTCAAACACCTTACATACACATTCAAGGCACAACACAACGTAGGCCCCACCTACTTGACCAGTTGCTTCTCTTTCCACAACCACCAAGAGACTTCCATCTACTCAGGGCTCCTACTCACACACATCCCATACATACAGAGAACCAGATCAGGAGGATGGGTGTTCTGTTGCATCACTCCTAAAGCATGGAATGGACTCCCATTTCACACAAGAGCATTTTATTCTCTTCTTCAATTCTGCAAGAAGTTGAAGACCTGCGTTTTTAATAAACCAACCTACCTTAGACAGGGCTACACACACACACGCCTGCTCAGCGCCAGGAAACCCTTGCAGGTGATTGCGTGCCTTACAAATACCCATTACGTTACAGATGCACCCCCAGGGCTCCACCAGATGTTTCACAGCAATGGGTGTGACAGAGCATAACATGGCTGTGCCTTTATGCTTTCTTTGGTAGAAGAGAAGGACAGCATTTACCTTCATATATTGTGTGAAAAACTATACCCATGTAAATGTGATGCATTAAAAGACCACAACATTATGGTGCCTTTGTGAGTGATATTACACTTGTTAGATATAAACTGCTTTTATGAAATGTTAACCAGATGCATTTATACCTTGGTATCTTAACAAATGATATATTTTATAGTCACTCATCATTTACTGTGTTTAAGACAATTGCATTTGTAAAAACATAACTAAAATGTGCTTCCATTCCATTGTTCAAGCTGGAGTTAAGGTCTGCCAATTCCTATGTTTAATTTCAACATGAAACTTGCTTTGTTTGTGCGCTATTTTTCTTTCGTCTGCAGGTGATAGGTAAGGAAGAGAGAGTTGGGTTGCCAAGGACGAAACTTGGTAACAAGGAGCTACAAGAACGGCTCCCTTACTATATTCCTGGGCATGGATGTAATCCAAGGTGGAGCAGATGTGTTCAGAAGAGGATAAAAGTGAATTGGACATAATTCACAATGGTGTCTTGTTAGTAATTGTTTCTTTGGGTGTGATGTCAGCTACTGGAAGGCTCTGGGGTGATTAAAGTGTTGTTCAGTTAGGCAGAGATTCAGAATCTTTTTGCCCCCTTGACTAGAGTGGACTCTAAGGGAAAGATAACTCTCCTTGACTAAGTGGCAGTCGCGACTCACAGGGGTTACCAGAGGTGGGGTGGAGAGCGGGGTGTGGGGAGGCAAGGAGAATATTAACAATATTAAAAAGTTAAAAAACTAAAAACTTACCTGCTCCGTCGCACCGCTGCTCCTCCGTCAGCAGCAGGCTCCCAGCCTGCCCTGCGGCCAATCCTGACGCTGCTCAGAGAAGCGTTAGGATTGGCTGGGAGTGCCCAGCCACGGTGCTCCCAGACAGACTGGGAGCCTGTGCCTGCTCTCTCCAGCCCGGCAGCAGTGTGCCCCAGATGGCCGGCCAAACACACATGTGCACTGAGGGGAGTGCACAGTGCACTCCCCTCACTGCTCGTCACCCCCAATGCCCCACCCCTTTATAATTCTCAGTATAATGTACATGCGACATCAGCTCCTGCGAGTTTCTGTAGTGTAGTGGTTATCACGTTCGCTGCCCCCGTGAAAGGTCGCGGGTTTGAAACTGGGCGGAAACACTTTTAACACTTCCATCTACCTTGTTCTGCATTATTATTAATATCTATGACCACCTAACTTGTTCTGCATTATTAATATATATGACGAGCGATACTTCTGTGCTACAATTTTAATTGATATCATCCATATAGTAACATATTTCAAATAAACAAGATAAGCAACGCATAGATGATGTAAACTGTGCAAAAGATATTAGCTCGCTTGTAATTAGTACGGGACTGAAAATTTTAAAATAATACAAAACTAAAGAAATGAATGTTAAATTATTAAAACTACAGCAGGTTCTACCGAGATTCAAACTCAGATCGCTGGACTCAAAGTCCAGAGTGCTAACCATTACACCATGGAACCTTCCATTGACAAGCATGAGGTGCGTTAGTAGTGAAATGACAGTATCCTGTAGTGTGCACGTCTCCTTGTAAAAGTCCTGATGTTTTTCAGATGTCAGGTTATTAATGGCAAGGAACACAAGCATTGGCAAAGCCAATAGGTATCGCCTATGTGATAGCTACTGGTTTTGCCAGTGATTTAGCCATGCTGCAACATGGCTGAAAGTAAAGGAAAAAAGCTGTATATGACACAGCCAGCATTGATCACTTCATAGTGCTTTTTTTTACATTCATCCATGCTGCACTGAAGCCAGAGCTGCTGTACAATGTGGCTAAAAAAACATTCACAAAACCAATAGATCCCACATAGGCAAGATCTATTAGCTTTACCAAGGCTTGTTTGTCATCTGGAGCCATTGTGGTACTGCCATGAAAGAGCTGCCAACAATAGCCAGGCCCTGTTCATACTGCAATTCGGGTCATCATTCACACTGCTGTCAAGAAACCAGTAATGTTTTATAAAAACACAGCTGAGTGATTTGAGCTAAAAAAAAAGTGTTTGCTCCTTAAGTGCATTTTTCAGTCCGGGGGGGGGGGGGGGGATTACATACATTGCAGTGTTGAACCAACGCTTCTGCATTTCTGGGATGCATATGTTACACTTGTACTGATCCTGTTTTGTGATGACATTTGTGGCATATCAACGTGCTAAATAAAAAGACATTTGCGCTGACTAACCAGGGCAAATACGTTCAAATGACGATGCCCAATTGCTGTAGCATCAGTGCAGGGTATGTAATGTAGCGCCTGGGGTCTAGCTTCTATGCCCCAACCATAATCTCCCTTCTGGTGATGCGTGTCACGAGCTACACTTTATGTGGAAGCGCGAGGGATGCCTGAAGAAGTCAAAGACACGCAGGCAGCCGTGGGACTGACACTGTGCTCGAGAGCGCCTAGCAGCAGAGTTTCTAGGTGCTTCCAGGGGTGAGATGATGGCTGTCAGGCCTTTGCTGGGAGCCAGGGGGGGACGAGGAGTTTTCACAACAGATGCTTGTCTCAAAAAGGTGGGGTGGGCTAGGGCAGAGTCAGTCATGGGCAGCCTCCAAGATGGCTCACTAGTAAAGTGCCCCCTGCTGGTACCTGAGCATGACTTACAGGTCACATTCTTAAATCCGAGCCGAGTGGGCTCAACGCTTTTCCCTCACAAGGTATATAAAGTGGCTGCTATGAATACTGGTTATTTACGGTGCTATGAAGGTGACATATGGAAATAGCAAACACTTTAGAAATCAGGTCACTTTACTTTCCTTTTGTTGCACAAGAGCACAGAACCGGATGAGCAGCTCCTCACGTGCACTGTGGCTGGCCAGGGATGGACACTTTACAGAACCAGTGCTGAGCCTCTTAAGCAGAGCTGGATCTGTTCAAGTCTGTGCAAACCCTGGGCCTGCTCACAGCCTGGCAAGCTGCAGACAATGTTGGGTGCAGCCTTAAATGTGAAATCGTTCCAAGTTGCCACTGTTTGTAGTGAGTTTAACAGACACTGTCTCTGGCTTCCTTCCTGCACGAGGCCAGGTAGGAAGCAGTATCACTCCCCCCATCCTGTGTGTTAGAGAATGGTTTCCATTGCAGTGGGAGGCGGGGTCGTCCATGCCAGGTTTTCAAGGTGACCTCGGACGAGCTTAATATGTAACTGTTGTTCATTTCTGGCAATCATATATATATCTTGTGGATATCCTGCAAATCCGGCATGGATCCGACTCTACTGGACTTATGTTGGGCACCCTTGCACTAGAGCAAGGTTTTTTATGTAAAACTGGTAAGTGTTAATATTGTCATTGTTCACGCCTTCACCAATCACAGGGGGGGGCAACATGCCTGCATCCTCACCGCACACTCCCTATCATTCTTACACTGAGCGCCAAGCTTTCCAAAGTTTAAGAATCTACACAACTTTCAGCATTCCTGCTGAGTTCATTGGCCGACATACTTGTTGTGATGGTTTTGCCATTTTATTTCCTGAGCTGTACTTTTCTCAAGAAAGTTAGTTCCCATTATTTTTAATAAACCATTGAGAATGCTGAGAAATCACTTTGTGCGTCTGCGACAAGACACATTTATTTTTTTGAATTCTAAGTAAAGGTAATCAAGATGGAAAGACAATGGCTGTATGACTGACTTCAACAGAAAGCCCTCCCCCATGCTTGCTGCTGAAATATTGAGATATTAGAAAAGCACTGAAAATGTGCATTGCTAAAGCGGCATGTGTTTTCCAGAGTACGCAAATGAAGAGGAAAAGCACGCCTTGCCAATTAAAATGCAGAGTCACCCTTTGTAGTTATTGTGCGATGAGTTTCCAAAAAGTACTCCGGTGGTAGATGAAATGATGCTGATTGTAGGTTTGTGATGCTGGAGAATGAGATAGGCATCTGAAAATAAACAGCATGCATCCTGAAGACACAGCTTGATATGTGACCTCGGTCTTTAAATGCCCAGCACACATACACATGATCACCATGGGCCCCACTGCTGGCAGGTACATAACCTGAAGGCTGCAGTCACATGATGCTTCCGTCCCTTCGATAGCTCAGTTGGTAGAGCGGAGGACTGTAGTGGTGAAGCTGATATCCTTAGGTCGCTGGTTCAAATCCGGCTCGAAGGATTTTTTTTCGTATTTGCTCTTCATATTTCTTTTCACATTCTGAAATTAAAATACGCCATGTTTTGAAGCAACGACGCTAGAGCTTGACAATTGTTTTTGTCTCCCCCATTTTTCTCAGATGGCACCAAGAAGTGAATTTAGCCAGAGCAGAAATGGACGGAGGTGCAGCCGCTGATCCCAGTGACTGTCAGAGAGAGAAAAGGAGGAGTCTGTGCAGAGGAAGCTGTAAATCAGTGATACAAAGAGAGCGGCTCTTTCCTTGCACAGATGGGGTCAACACTGACATTTCTGTGGGTGCAGCGCCCCCAGCAGGGGGACAGGTAGAACAATCAGTAGGAGGTCAGGTACCAGGGAGTCATCAGTTCCTCGTTAGTATAGTGGTCAGTATCCCCGCCTGTCACGCGGGAGACCGGGGTTCAATTCCCCGACGGGGAGACTATGTTTATGACTTAACCATGTTTACACTTTAGAAATACATTTTGTTATTTGTTTCGTTTACAATCTCGACATTTTAGAAGTATTGCGATTTAATGTATATGAAGTGCACTGTATAATATGATCAGTGGCAGCATATAGAATTGTAATAAATACCAACACCGAGGCGCCTCTAGCAGAGCTGGCAGGCTTGGAAATCCAACAGAGAAAGCTTTCAACATGAAGGAATCAAGTTTTGGGAACACATTTGTACATTTTGATTTTAAGTTATGGACCACTTAGTCGACAGCGAATGTTTAATATTTACAGAAAAACAAAGTACTATGTGGTGAACAATTGGTACTGGCTGTTTTGCTTGATTATCAATTCCACGTAATCGCGTCATGGTTAATTTCAAATGTATTATAAGCTTCATCACTATTACTTTTTCTAGTTGCGCCTCTGATTTTCAACTAAAACTATATATCATCTATACAAACAATTAGAACCAAACTGTATCTTTTTTAATAACGAACGTACTTTTCTGAAATTGGAGTGAATGCAAGTTGTAGTAACGAAGAAACGTAGGCTTCCGGGTAGTGTATTGGTTATTCATGTTTTTAGGGTCGAGCCTGCGTTGCATGCGCTCGCGCATGCGTATCGCAGCGAGACGCTTTAGTGTTTAGAAAAGGGCTCGGAGCCCTGTCAACGTCACGTCAGTGTTTTTTATTGGTACGTGGGCTTGCCTAATAAAATCCGCTTGCTTTCATTAGTCGAAGGCACGCATAGGTCATGCCTTTTCCGGTGGCTCGCCCTCCTCCAGCGCAGCGACCAAGTACAGAAAACATGCGAGGCTCGCTGTTTTCCATCGGGCTCATGGACTTCTTTTTCTCTCATTCACGAGCGCGATCTCGCTTGGCAGAAGTCGAGCACTTTACATAATTAACTTCACTTTTTCGGGTTATGTACATAAATGCACTTTTGCCCGATAGGTGAAAAGTCGGGTTAGGAGTTTACAACGCGATCAGCTGTAACATGAGCAAACGCGAGACCCGTTGCATTGCAAATGCTTGTTTTAATAGTTTGTGTCTCCGTCAAGTATTCTCCATCTATTTAATGTAAATCTATTTAATGTGCAGTATCTCTTTCTTCGTGGTCTCCATGAATGCAGTGTGTCTTCCATGTCTGGTGTTTTATTCTGGCTTTTTGTATATCTTGGTCAGTCGGCGAAAGCGTAGGTTTAAGCCTGTGTGGTGATGTCTGGTCCACACTGCTGTAAAGAGAGCAGCGACCCCCGGCGAGGCTTCTTTCAGACTAAGGGGGGAGGTGATGAGAGACCTGGACACCTGTAAAGATACCTGTGAGCTCTCCAAAACAACAGAGCCCCTCCATGGGCTCTTGGCTAGGACGTTAGACTGAAGCTCTAAAGATCCCAGGTTTCCACAGTGACTTTTTGTTTGATATCCATTACCTTCAGTGCTGAGTAGTCAAACTTTAAACCCTCTCAAACTTGGTAAAATAAAACATTACTTTAACAACATCAATCTATTTCCCTCCACATTCCAGCTTCTTTCTTTCTTCACCCCTCATTTCTTTCTGAGCCCCCTTCAGTCCGTCTTTATTTTCTTTATTGGAACAAGTTTCTCAAAGCCCTACTCAGTGTGAGTCTCAGAACTGAGAGAATACTATCACAGGCTGTAAGTTCACTGCTAAGAGGAAAGTTTTACTCCTTGTATGAAGGTCCGAAAGAGTGGAGTGCAACTTTCCACAAACTACTATTTAAATACAATCTCCCGGACCTTCCGTAACCTGAGTCTAGACAGAAATATTTAGAATTCTTCTCTGAAAAAGTGGCAACCCTCCTGCAGGGCTTGAAAGCAGACAATACTCATCATTAGAATCCACAGCCAGCAACACTAGAAAACTGCCACTCATGACCAAGTTAGCAGCAAGTTGGGCCACGGGGATGCTCTCTATGCTTGAAACATCAGATAACTCACTAGAAAACTACCTGGAATTTGGCACCCAGACTCATCCTCAACCTCCCGCTCTGAATTCACATCTCACCATACCTCAGAGAGCTCCACTGTCTCCCGAAACAGAAATGAACTAATTTCAAACACCTTACATACACATTCAAGGCACAACACAACGTAGGCCCCACCTACTTGACCAGTTGCTTCTCTTTCCACAACCACCAAGAGACTTCCATCTACTCAGGGCTCCTACTCACACACATCCCATACATACAGAGAACCAGATCAGGAGGATGGGTGTTCTGTTGCATCACTCCTAAAGCATGGAATGGACTCCCATTTCACACAAGAGCATTTTATTCTCTTCTTCAATTCTGCAAGAAGTTGAAGACCTGCGTTTTTAATAAACCAACCTACCTTAGACAGGGCTACACACACACACGCCTGCTCAGCGCCAGGAAACCCTTGCAGGTGATTGCGTGCCTTACAAATACCCATTACGTTACAGATGCACCCCCAGGGCTCCACCAGATGTTTCACAGCAATGGGTGTGACAGAGCATAACATGGCTGTGCCTTTATGCTTTCTTTGGTAGAAGAGAAGGACAGCATTTACCTTCATATATTGTGTGAAAAACTATACCCATGTAAATGTGATGCATTAAAAGACCACAACATTATGGTGCCTTTGTGAGTGATATTACACTTGTTAGATATAAACTGCTTTTATGAAATGTTAACCAGATGCATTTATACCTTGGTATCTTAACAAATGATATATTTTATAGTCACTCATCATTTACTGTGTTTAAGACAATTGCATTTGTAAAAACATAACTAAAATGTGCTTCCATTCCATTGTTCAAGCTGGAGTTAAGGTCTGCCAATTCCTATGTTTAATTTCAACATGAAACTTGCTTTGTTTGTGCGCTATTTTTCTTTCGTCTGCAGGTGATAGGTAAGGAAGAGAGAGTTGGGTTGCCAAGGACGAAACTTGGTAACAAGGAGCTACAAGAACGGCTCCCTTACTATATTCCTGGGCATGGATGTAATCCAAGGTGGAGCAGATGTGTTCAGAAGAGGATAAAAGTGAATTGGACATAATTCACAATGGTGTCTTGTTAGTAATTGTTTCTTTGGGTGTGATGTCAGCTACTGGAAGGCTCTGGGGTGATTAAAGTGTTGTTCAGTTAGGCAGAGATTCAGAATCTTTTTGCCCCCTTGACTAGAGTGGACTCTAAGGGAAAGATAACTCTCCTTGACTAAGTGGCAGTCGCGACTCACAGGGGTTACCAGAGGTGGGGTGGAGAGCGGGGTGTGGGGAGGCAAGGAGAATATTAACAATATTAAAAAGTTAAAAAACTAAAAACTTACCTGCTCCGTCGCACCGCTGCTCCTCCGTCAGCAGCAGGCTCCCAGCCTGCCCTGCGGCCAATCCTGACGCTGCTCAGAGAAGCGTTAGGATTGGCTGGGAGTGCCCAGCCACGGTGCTCCCAGACAGACTGGGAGCCTGTGCCTGCTCTCTCCAGCCCGGCAGCAGTGTGCCCCAGATGGCCGGCCAAACACACATGTGCACTGAGGGGAGTGCACAGTGCACTCCCCTCACTGCTCGTCACCCCCAATGCCCCACCCCTTTATAATTCTCAGTATAATGTACATGCGACATCAGCTCCCGCGAGTTTCTGTAGTGTAGTGGTTATCACGTTCGCTGCCCCCGTGAAAGGTCGCGGGTTTGAAACTGGGCGGAACCACTTTTAACACTTCCATCTACCTTGTTCTGCATTATTATTAATATCTATGACCACCTAACTTGTTCTGCATTATTAATATATATGACGAGCGATACTTCTGTGCTACAATTTTAATTGATATCATCCATATAGTAACATATTTCAAATAAACAAGATAAGCAACGCATAGATGATGTAAACTGTGCAAAAGATATTAGCTCGCTTGTAATTAGTACGGGACTGAAAATTTTAAAATAATACAAAACTAAAGAAATGAATGTTAAATTATTAAAACTACAGCAGGTTCTACCGAGATTCAAACTCAGATCGCTGGACTCAAAGTCCAGAGTGCTAACCATTACACCATGGAACCTTCCATTGACAAGCATGAGGTGCGTTAGTAGTGAAATGACAGTATCCTGTAGTGTGCACGTCTCCTTGTAAAAGTCCTGATGTTTTTCAGATGTCAGGTTATTAATGGCAAGGAACACAAGCATTGGCAAAGCCAATAGGTATCGCCTATGTGATAGCTACTGGTTTTGCCAGTGATTTAGCCATGCTGCAACATGGCTGAAAGTAAAGGAAAAAAGCTGTATATGACACAGCCAGCATTGATCACTTCATAGTGCTTTTTTTTACATTCATCCATGCTGCACTGAAGCCAGAGCTGCTGTACAATGTGGCTAAAAAAACATTCACAAAACCAATAGATCCCACATAGGCAAGATCTATTAGCTTTACCAAGGCTTGTTTGTCATCTGGAGCCATTGTGGTACTGCCATGAAAGAGCTGCCAACAATAGCCAGGCCCTGTTCATACTGCAATTCGGGTCATCATTCACACTGCTGTCAAGAAACCAGTAATGTTTTATAAAAACACAGCTGAGTGATTTGAGCTAAAAAAAAAGTGTTTGCTCCTTAAGTGCATTTTTCAGTCCGGGGGGGGGGGGGATTACATACATTGCAGTGTTGAACCAACGCTTCTGCATTTCTGGGATGCATATGTTACACTTGTACTGATCCTGTTTTGTGATGACATTTGTGGCATATCAACGTGCTAAATAAAAAGACATTTGCGCTGACTAACCAGGGCAAATACGTTCAAATGACGATGCCCAATTGCTGTAGCATCAGTGCAGGGTATGTAATGTAGCGCCTGGGGTCTAGCTTCTATGCCCCAACCATAATCTCCCTTCTGGTGATGCGTGTCACGAGCTACACTTTATGTGGAAGCGCGAGGGATGCCTGAAGAAGTCAAAGACACGCAGGCAGCCGTGGGACTGACACTGTGCTCGAGAGCGCCTAGCAGCAGAGTTTCTAGGTGCTTCCAGGGGTGAGATGATGGCTGTCAGGCCTTTGCTGGGAGCCAGGGGGGGACGAGGAGTTTTCACAACAGATGCTTGTCTCAAAAAGGTGGGGTGGGCTAGGGCAGAGTCAGTCATGGGCAGCCTCCAAGATGGCTCACTAGTAAAGTGCCCCCTGCTGGTACCTGAGCATGACTTACAGGTCACATTCTTAAATCCGAGCCGAGTGGGCTCAACGCTTTTCCCTCACAAGGTATATAAAGTGGCTGCTATGAATACTGGTTATTTACGGTGCTATGAAGGTGACATATGGAAATAGCAAACACTTTAGAAATCAGGTCACTTTACTTTCCTTTTGTTGCACAAGAGCACAGAACCGGATGAGCAGCTCCTCACGTGCACTGTGGCTGGCCAGGGATGGACACTTTACAGAACCAGTGCTGAGCCTCTTAAGCAGAGCTGGATCTGTTCAAGTCTGTGCAAACCCTGGGCCTGCTCACAGCCTGGCAAGCTGCAGACAATGTTGGGTGCAGCCTTAAATGTGAAATCGTTCCAAGTTGCCACTGTTTGTAGTGAGTTTAACAGACACTGTCTCTGGCTTCCTTCCTGCACGAGGCCAGGTAGGAAGCAGTATCACTCCCCCCATCCTGTGTGTTAGAGAATGGTTTCCATTGCAGTGGGAGGCGGGGCCGTCCATGCCAGGTTTTCAAGGTGACCTCGGACGAGCTTAATATGTAACTGTTGTTCATTTCTGGCAATCATATATATATCTTGTGGATATCCTGCAAATCCGGCATGGATCCGACTCTACTGGACTTATGTTGGGCACCCTTGCACTAGAGCAAGGTTTTTTATGTAAAACTGGTAAGTGTTAATATTGTCATTGTTCACGCCTTCACCAATCACAGGGGGGGGCAACATGCCTGCATCCTCACCGCACACTCCCTATCATTCTTACACTGAGCGCCAAGCTTTCCAAAGTTTAAGAATCTACACAACTTTCAGCATTCCTGCTGAGTTCATTGGCCGACATACTTGTTGTGATGGTTTTGCCATTTTATTTCCTGAGCTGTACTTTTCTCAAGAAAGTTAGTTCCCATTATTTTTAATAAACCATTGAGAATGCTGAGAAATCACTTTGTGCGTCTGCGACAAGACACATTTATTTTTTTGAATTCTAAGTAAAGGTAATCAAGATGGAAAGACAATGGCTGTATGACTGACTTCAACAGAAAGCCCTCCCCCATGCTTGCTGCTGAAATATTGAGATATTAGAAAAGCACTGAAAATGTGCATTGCTAAAGCGGCATGTGTTTTCCAGAGTACGCAAATGAAGAGGAAAAGCACGCCTTGCCAATTAAAATGCAGAGTCACCCTTTGTAGTTATTGTGCGATGAGTTTCCAAAAAGTACTCCGGTGGTAGATGAAATGATGCTGATTGTAGGTTTGTGATGCTGGAGAATGAGATAGGCATCTGAAAATAAACAGCATGCATCCTGAAGACACAGCTTGATATGTGACCTCGGTCTTTAAATGCCCAGCACACATACACATGATCACCATGGGCCCCACTGCTGGCAGGTACATAACCTGAAGGCTGCAGTCACATGATGCTTCCGTCCCTTCGATAGCTCAGTTGGTAGAGCGGAGGACTGTAGTGGTGAAGCTGATATCCTTAGGTCGCTGGTTCAAATCCGGCTCGAAGGATTTTTTTTCGTATTTGCTCTTCATATTTCTTTTCACATTCTGAAATTAAAATACGCCATGTTTTGAAGCAACGACGCTAGAGCTTGACAATTGTTTTTGTCTCCCCCATTTTTCTCAGATGGCACCAAGAAGTGAATTTAGCCAGAGCAGAAATGGATGGAGGTGCAGCCGCTGATCCCAGGGATTGTCAGAGAGAGAAAAGGAGGAGTCTGTGCAGAGGAAGCTGTAAATCAGTGATACAAAGAGAGCGGCTCTTTCCTTGCACAGATGGGGTCAACACTGACATTTCTGTGGGTGCAGCGCCCCCAGCAGGGGGACAGGTAGAACAATCAGTAGGAGGTCAGGTACCAGGGAGTCATCAGTTCCTCGTTAGTATAGTGGTCAGTATCCCCGCCTGTCACGCGGGAGACCGGGGTTCAATTCCCCGACGGGGAGACTATGTTTATGACTTAACCATGTTTACACTTTAGAAATACATTTTGTTATTTGTTTCGTTTACAATCTCGACATTTTAGAAGTATTGCGATTTAATGTATATGAAGTGCACTGTATAATATGATCAGTGGCAGCATATAGAATTGTAATAAATACCAACACCGAGGCGCCTCTAGCAGAGCTGGCAGGCTTGGAAATCCAACAGAGAAAGCTTTCAACATGAAGGAATCAAGTTTTGGGAACACATTTGTACATTTTGATTTTAAGTTATGGACCACTTAGTCGACAGCGAATGTTTAATATTTACAGAAAAACAAAGTACTATGTGGTGAACAATTGGTACTGGCTGTTTTGCTTGATTATCAATTCCACGTAATCGCGTCATGGTTAATTTCAAATGTATTATAAGCTTCATCACTATTACTTTTTCTAGTTGCGCCTCTGATTTTCAACTAAAACTATATATCATCTATACAAACAATTAGAACCAAACTGTATCTTTTTTAATAACGAACGTACTTTTCTGAAATTGGAGTGAATGCAAGTTGTAGTAACGAAGAAACGTAGGCTTCCGGGTAGTGTATTGGTTATTCATGTTTTTAGGGTCGAGCCTGCGTTGCATGCGCTCGCGCATGCGTATCGCAGCGAGACGCTTTAGTGTTTAGAAAAGGGCTCGGAGCCCTGTCAACGTCACGTCAGTGTTTTTTATTGGTACGTGGGCTTGCCTAATAAAATCCGCTTGCTTTCATTAGTCGAAGGCACGCATAGGTCATGCCTTTTCCGGTGGCTCGCCCTCCTCCAGCGCAGCGACCAAGTACAGAAAACATGCGAGGCTCGCTGTTTTCCATCGGGCTCATGGACTTCTTTTTCTCTCATTCACGAGCGCGATCTCGCTTGGCAGAAGTCGAGCACTTTACATAATTAACTTCACTTTTTCGGGTTATGTACATAAATGCACTTTTGCCCGATAGGTGAAAAGTCGGGTTAGGAGTTTACAACGCGATCAGCTGTAACATGAGCAAACGCGAGACCCGTTGCATTGCAAATGCTTGTTTTAATAGTTTGTGTCTCCGTCAAGTATTCTCCATCTATTTAATGTAAATCTATTTAATGTGCAGTATCTCTTTCTTCGTGGTCTCCATGAATGCAGTGTGTCTTCCATGTCTGGTGTTTTATTCTGGCTTTTTGTATATCTTGGTCAGTCGGCGAAAGCGTAGGTTTAAGCCTGTGTGGTGATGTCTGGTCCACACTGCTGTAAAGAGAGCAGCGACCCCCGGCGAGGCTTCTTTCAGACTAAGGGGGGAGGTGATGAGAGACCTGGACACCTGTAAAGATACCTGTGAGCTCTCCAAAACAACAGAGCCCCTCCATGGGCTCTTGGCTAGGACGTTAGACTGAAGCTCTAAAGATCCCAGGTTTCCACAGTGACTTTTTGTTTGATATCCATTACCTTCAGTGCTGAGTAGTCAAACTTTAAACCCTCTCAAACTTGGTAAAATAAAACATTACTTTAACAACATCAATCTATTTCCCTCCACATTCCAGCTTCTTTCTTTCTTCACCCCTCATTTCTTTCTGAGCCCCCTTCAGTCCGTCTTTATTTTCTTTATTGGAACAAGTTTCTCAAAGCCCTACTCAGTGTGAGTCTCAGAACTGAGAGAATACTATCACAGGCTGTAAGTTCACTGCTAAGAGGAAAGTTTTACTCCTTGTATGAAGGTCCGAAAGAGTGGAGTGCAACTTTCCACAAACTACTATTTAAATACAATCTCCCGGACCTTCCGTAACCTGAGTCTAGACAGAAATATTTAGAATTCTTCTCTGAAAAAGTGGCAACCCTCCTGCAGGGCTTGAAAGCAGACAATACTCATCATTAGAATCCACAGCCAGCAACACTAGAAAACTGCCACTCATGACCAAGTTAGCAGCAAGTTGGGCCACGGGGATGCTCTCTATGCTTGAAACATCAGATAACTCACTAGAAAACTACCTGGAATTTGGCACCCAGACTCATCCTCAACCTCCCGCTCTGAATTCACATCTCACCATACCTCAGAGAGCTCCACTGTCTCCCGAAACAGAAATGAACTAATTTCAAACACCTTACATACACATTCAAGGCACAACACAACGTAGGCCCCACCTACTTGACCAGTTGCTTCTCTTTCCACAACCACCAAGAGACTTCCATCTACTCAGGGCTCCTACTCACACACATCCCATACATACAGAGAACCAGATCAGGAGGATGGGTGTTCTGTTGCATCACTCCTAAAGCATGGAATGGACTCCCATTTCACACAAGAGCATTTTATTCTCTTCTTCAATTCTGCAAGAAGTTGAAGACCTGCGTTTTTAATAAACCAACCTACCTTAGACAGGGCTACACACACACACGCCTGCTCAGCGCCAGGAAACCCTTGCAGGTGATTGCGTGCCTTACAAATACCCATTACGTTACAGATGCACCCCCAGGGCTCCACCAGATGTTTCACAGCAATGGGTGTGACAGAGCATAACATGGCTGTGCCTTTATGCTTTCTTTGGTAGAAGAGAAGGACAGCATTTACCTTCATATATTGTGTGAAAAACTATACCCATGTAAATGTGATGCATTAAAAGACCACAACATTATGGTGCCTTTGTGAGTGATATTACACTTGTTAGATATAAACTGCTTTTATGAAATGTTAACCAGATGCATTTATACCTTGGTATCTTAACAAATGATATATTTTATAGTCACTCATCATTTACTGTGTTTAAGACAATTGCATTTGTAAAAACATAACTAAAATGTGCTTCCATTCCATTGTTCAAGCTGGAGTTAAGGTCTGCCAATTCCTATGTTTAATTTCAACATGAAACTTGCTTTGTTTGTGCGCTATTTTTCTTTCGTCTGCAGGTGATAGGTAAGGAAGAGAGAGTTGGGTTGCCAAGGACGAAACTTGGTAACAAGGAGCTACAAGAACGGCTCCCTTACTATATTCCTGGGCATGGATGTAATCCAAGGTGGAGCAGATGTGTTCAGAAGAGGATAAAAGTGAATTGGACATAATTCACAATGGTGTCTTGTTAGTAATTGTTTCTTTGGGTGTGATGTCAGCTACTGGAAGGCTCTGGGGTGATTAAAGTGTTGTTCAGTTAGGCAGAGATTCAGAATCTTTTTGCCCCCTTGACTAGAGTGGACTCTAAGGGAAAGATAACTCTCCTTGACTAAGTGGCAGTCGCGACTCACAGGGTTTACCAGAGGTGGGGTGGAGAGCGGGGTGTGGGGAGGCAAGGAGAATATTAACAATATTAAAAAGTTTAAAAACTAAAAACTTACCTGCTCCGTCGCACCGCTGCTCCTCCGTCAGCAGCAGGCTCCCAGCCTGCCCTGCGGCCAATCCTGACGCTGCTCAGAGAAGCGTTAGGATTGGCTGGGAGTGCCCAGCCACGGTGCTCCCAGACAGACTGGGAGCCTGTGCCTGCTCTCTCCAGCCCGGCAGCAGTGTGCCCCAGATGGCCGGCCAAACACACATGTGCACTGAGGGGAGTGCACAGTGCACTCCCCTCACTGCTCGTCACCCCCAATGCCCCACCCCTTTATAATTCTCAGTATAATGTACATGCGACATCAGCTCCCGCGAGTTTCTGTAGTGTAGTGGTTATCACGTTCGCTGCCCCCGTGAAAGGTCGCGGGTTTGAAACTGGGCGGAAACACTTTTAACACTTCCATCTACCTTGTTCTGCATTATTATTAATATCTATGACCACCTAACTTGTTCTGCATTATTAATATATATGACGAGCGATACTTCTGTGCTACAATTTTAATTGATATCATCCATATAGTAACATATTTCAAATAAACAAGATAAGCAACGCATAGATGATGTAAACTGTGCAAAAGATATTAGCTCGCTTGTAATTAGTACGGGACTGAAAATTTTAAAATAATACAAAACTAAAGAAATGAATGTTAAATTATTAAAACTACAGCAGGTTCTACCGAGATTCAAACTCAGATCGCTGGACTCAAAGTCCAGAGTGCTAACCATTACACCATGGAACCTTCCATTGACAAGCATGAGGTGCGTTAGTAGTGAAATGACAGTATCCTGTAGTGTGCACGTCTCCTTGTAAAAGTCCTGATGTTTTTCAGATGTCAGGTTATTAATGGCAAGGAACACAAGCATTGGCAAAGCCAATAGGTATCGCCTATGTGATAGCTACTGGTTTTGCCAGTGATTTAGCCATGCTGCAACATGGCTGAAAGTAAAGGAAAAAAGCTGTATATGACACAGCCAGCATTGATCACTTCATAGTGCTTTTTTTTACATTCATCCATGCTGCACTGAAGCCAGAGCTGCTGTACAATGTGGCTAAAAAAACATTCACAAAACCAATAGATCCCACATAGGCAAGATCTATTAGCTTTACCAAGGCTTGTTTGTCATCTGGAGCCATTGTGGTACTGCCATGAAAGAGCTGCCAACAATAGCCAGGCCCTGTTCATACTGCAATTCGGGTCATCATTCACACTGCTGTCAAGAAACCAGTAATGTTTTATAAAAACACAGCTGAGTGATTTGAGCTAAAAAAAAAGTGTTTGCTCCTTAAGTGCATTTTTCAGTCCGGGGGGGGGGGGATTACATACATTGCAGTGTTGAACCAACGCTTCTGCATTTCTGGGATGCATATGTTACACTTGTACTGATCCTGTTTTGTGATGACATTTGTGGCATATCAACGTGCTAAATAAAAAGACATTTGCGCTGACTAACCAGGGCAAATACGTTCAAATGACGATGCCCAATTGCTGTAGCATCAGTGCAGGGTATGTAATGTAGCGCCTGGGGTCTAGCTTCTATGCCCCAACCATAATCTCCCTTCTGGTGATGCGTGTCACGAGCTACACTTTATGTGGAAGCGCGAGGGATGCCTGAAGAAGTCAAAGACACGCAGGCAGCCGTGGGACTGACACTGTGCTCGAGAGCGCCTAGCAGCAGAGTTTCTAGGTGCTTCCAGGGGTGAGATGATGGCTGTCAGGCCTTTGCTGGGAGCCAGGGGGGGACGAGGAGTTTTCACAACAGATGCTTGTCTCAAAAAGGTGGGGTGGGCTAGGGCAGAGTCAGTCATGGGCAGCCTCCAAGATGGCTCACTAGTAAAGTGCCCCCTGCTGGTACCTGAGCATGACTTACAGGTCACATTCTTAAATCCGAGCCGAGTGGGCTCAACGCTTTTCCCTCACAAGGTATATAAAGTGGCTGCTATGAATACTGGTTATTTACGGTGCTATGAAGGTGACATATGGAAATAGCAAACACTTTAGAAATCAGGTCACTTTACTTTCCTTTTGTTGCACAAGAGCACAGAACCGGATGAGCAGCTCCTCACGTGCACTGTGGCTGGCCAGGGATGGACACTTTACAGAACCAGTGCTGAGCCTCTTAAGCAGAGCTGGATCTGTTCAAGTCTGTGCAAACCCTGGGCCTGCTCACAGCCTGGCAAGCTGCAGACAATGTTGGGTGCAGCCTTAAATGTGAAATCGTTCCAAGTTGCCACTGTTTGTAGTGAGTTTAACAGACACTGTCTCTGGCTTCCTTCCTGCACGAGGCCAGGTAGGAAGCAGTATCACTCCCCCCATCCTGTGTGTTAGAGAATGGTTTCCATTGCAGTGGGAGGCGGGGCCGTCCATGCCAGGTTTTCAAGGTGACCTCGGACGAGCTTAATATGTAACTGTTGTTCATTTCTGGCAATCATATATATATCTTGTGGATATCCTGCAAATCCGGCATGGATCCGACTCTACTGGACTTATGTTGGGCACCCTTGCACTAGAGCAAGGTTTTTTATGTAAAACTGGTAAGTGTTAATATTGTCATTGTTCACGCCTTCACCAATCACAGGGGGGGGCAACATGCCTGCATCCTCACCGCACACTCCCTATCATTCTTACACTGAGCGCCAAGCTTTCCAAAGTTTAAGAATCTACACAACTTTCAGCATTCCTGCTGAGTTCGTTGGCCGACATACTTGTTGTGATGGTTTTGCCATTTTATTTCCTGAGCTGTACTTTTCTCAAGAAAGTTAGTTCCCATTATTTTTAATAAACCATTGAGAATGCTGAGAAATCACTTTGTGCGTCTGCGACAAGACACATTAATTTTTTTGAATTCTAAGTAAAGGTAATCAAGATGGAAAGACAATGGCTGTATGACTGACTTCAACAGAAAGCCCTCCCCCATGCTTGCTGCTGAAATATTGAGATATTAGAAAAGCACTGAAAATGTGCATTGCTAAAGCGGCATGTGTTTTCCAGAGTACGCAAATGAAGAGGAAAAGCACGCCTTGCCAATTAAAATGCAGAGTCACCCTTTGTAGTTATTGTGCGATGAGTTTCCAAAAAGTACTCAGGTGGTAGATGAAATGATGCTGATTGTAGGTTTGTGATGCTGGAGAATGAGATAGGCATCTGAAAATAACCCGCATGCATCCTGAAGACACAGCTTGATATGTGACCTCGGTCTTTAAATGCCCAGCACACATACACATGATCACCATGGGCCCCACTGCTGGCAGGTACATAACCTGAAGGCTGCAGTCACATGATGCTTCCGTCCCTTCGATAGCTCAGTTGGTAGAGCGGAGGACTGTAGTGGTGAAGCTGATATCCTTAGGTCGCTGGTTCAAATCCGGCTCGAAGGATTTTTTTTCGTATTTGCTCTTCATATTTCTTTTCACATTCTGAAATTAAAATACGCCATGTTTTGAAGCAACGACGCTAGAGCTTGACAATTGTTTTTGTCTCCCCCATTTTTCTCAGATGGCACCAAGAAGTGAATTTAGCCAGAGCAGAAATGGACGGAGGTGCAGCCGCTGATCCCAGTGACTGTCAGAGAGAGAAAAGGAGGAGTCTGTGCAGAGGAAGCTGTAAATCAGTGATACAAAGAGAGCGGCTCTTTCCTTGCACAGATGGGGTCAACACTGACATTTCTGTGGGTGCAGCGCCCCCAGCAGGGGGACAGGTAGAACAATCAGTAGGAGGTCAGGTACCAGGGAGTCATCAGTTCCTCGTTAGTATAGTGGTCAGTATCCCCGCCTGTCACGCGGGAGACCGGGGTTCAATTCCCCGACGGGGAGACTATGTTTATGACTTAACCATGTTTACACTTTAGAAATACATTTTGTTATTTGTTTCGTTTACAATCTCGACATTTTAGAAGTATTGCGATTTAATGTATATGAAGTGCACTGTATAATATGATCAGTGGCAGCATATAGAATTGTAATAAATACCAACACCGAGGCGCCTCTAGCAGAGCTGGCAGGCTTGGAAATCCAACAGAGAAAGCTTTCAACATGAAGGAATCAAGTTTTGGGAACACATTTGTACATTTTGATTTTAAGTTATGGACCACTTAGTCGACAGCGAATGTTTAATATTTACAGAAAAACAAAGTACTATGTGGTGAACAATTGGTACTGGCTGTTTTGCTTGATTATCAATTCCACGTAATCGCGTCATGGTTAATTTCAAATGTATTATAAGCTTCATCACTATTACTTTTTCTAGTTGCGCCTCTGATTTTCAACTAAAACTATATATCATCTATACAAACAATTAGAACCAAACTGTATCTTTTTTAATAACGAACGTACTTTTCTGAAATTGGAGTGAATGCAAGTTGTAGTAACGAAGAAACGTAGGCTTCCGGGTAGTGTATTGGTTATTCATGTTTTTAGGGTCGAGCCTGCGTTGCATGCGCTCGCGCATGCGTATCGCAGCGAGACGCTTTAGTGTTTAGAAAAGGGCTCGGAGCCCTGTCAACGTCACGTCAGTGTTTTTTATTGGTACGTGGGCTTGCCTAATAAAATCCGCTTGCTTTCATTAGTCGAAGGCACGCATAGGTCATGCCTTTTCCGGTGGCTCGCCCTCCTCCAGCGCAGCGACCAAGTACAGAAAACATGCGAGGCTCGCTGTTTTCCATCGGGCTCATGGACTTCTTTTTCTCTCATTCACGAGCGCGATCTCGCTTGGCAGAAGTCGAGCACTTTACATAATTAACTTCACTTTTTCGGGTTATGTACATAAATGCACTTTTGCCCGATAGGTGAAAAGTCGGGTTAGGAGTTTACAACGCGATCAGCTGTAACATGAGCAAACGCGAGACCCGTTGCATTGCAAATGCTTGTTTTAATAGTTTGTGTCTCCGTCAAGTATTCTCCATCTATTTAATGTAAATCTATTTAATGTGCAGTATCTCTTTCTTCGTGGTCTCCATGAATGCAGTGTGTCTTCCATGTCTGGTGTTTTATTCTGGCTTTTTGTATATCTTGGTCAGTCGGCGAAAGCGTAGGTTTAAGCCTGTGTGGTGATGTCTGGTCCACACTGCTGTAAAGAGAGCAGCGACCCCCGGCGAGGCTTCTTTCAGACTAAGGGGGGAGGTGATGAGAGACCTGGACACCTGTAAAGATACCTGTGAGCTCTCCAAAACAACAGAGCCCCTCCATGGGCTCTTGGCTAGGACGTTAGACTGAAGCTCTAAAGATCCCAGGTTTCCACAGTGACTTTTTGTTTGATATCCATTACCTTCAGTGCTGAGTAGTCAAACTTTAAACCCTCTCAAACTTGGTAAAATAAAACATTACTTTAACAACATCAATCTATTTCCCTCCACATTCCAGCTTCTTTCTTTCTTCACCCCTCATTTCTTTCTGAGCCCCCTTCAGTCCGTCTTTATTTTCTTTATTGGAACAAGTTTCTCAAAGCCCTACTCAGTGTGAGTCTCAGAACTGAGAGAATACTATCACAGGCTGTAAGTTCACTGCTAAGAGGAAAGTTTTACTCCTTGTATGAAGGTCCGAAAGAGTGGAGTGCAACTTTCCACAAACTACTATTTAAATACAATCTCCCGGACCTTCCGTAACCTGAGTCTAGACAGAAATATTTAGAATTCTTCTCTGAAAAAGTGGCAACCCTCCTGCAGGGCTTGAAAGCAGACAATACTCATCATTAGAATCCACAGCCAGCAACACTAGAAAACTGCCACTCATGACCAAGTTAGCAGCAAGTTGGGCCACGGGGATGCTCTCTATGCTTGAAACATCAGATAACTCACTAGAAAACTACCTGGAATTTGGCACCCAGACTCATCCTCAACCTCCCGCTCTGAATTCACATCTCACCATACCTCAGAGAGCTCCACTGTCTCCCGAAACAGAAATGAACTAATTTCAAACACCTTACATACACATTCAAGGCACAACACAACGTAGGCCCCACCTACTTGACCAGTTGCTTCTCTTTCCACAACCACCAAGAGACTTCCATCTACTCAGGGCTCCTACTCACACACATCCCATACATACAGAGAACCAGATCAGGAGGATGGGTGTTCTGTTGCATCACTCCTAAAGCATGGAATGGACTCCCATTTCACACAAGAGCATTTTATTCTCTTCTTCAATTCTGCAAGAAGTTGAAGACCTGCGTTTTTAATAAACCAACCTACCTTAGACAGGGCTACACACACACACGCCTGCTCAGCGCCAGGAAACCCTTGCAGGTGATTGCGTGCCTTACAAATACCCATTACGTTACAGATGCACCCCCAGGGCTCCACCAGATGTTTCACAGCAATGGGTGTGACAGAGCATAACATGGCTGTGCCTTTATGCTTTCTTTGGTAGAAGAGAAGGACAGCATTTACCTTCATATATTGTGTGAAAAACTATACCCATGTAAATGTGATGCATTAAAAGACCACAACATTATGGTGCCTTTGTGAGTGATATTACACTTGTTAGATATAAACTGCTTTTATGAAATGTTAACCAGATGCATTTATACCTTGGTATCTTAACAAATGATATATTTTATAGTCACTCATCATTTACTGTGTTTAAGACAATTGCATTTGTAAAAACATAACTAAAATGTGCTTCCATTCCATTGTTCAAGCTGGAGTTAAGGTCTGCCAATTCCTATGTTTAATTTCAACATGAAACTTGCTTTGTTTGTGCGCTATTTTTCTTTCGTCTGCAGGTGATAGGTAAGGAAGAGAGAGTTGGGTTGCCAAGGACGAAACTTGGTAACAAGGAGCTACAAGAACGGCTCCCTTACTATATTCCTGGGCATGGATGTAATCCAAGGTGGAGCAGATGTGTTCAGAAGAGGATAAAAGTGAATTGGACATAATTCACAATGGTGTCTTGTTAGTAATTGTTTCTTTGGGTGTGATGTCAGCTACTGGAAGGCTCTGGGGTGATTAAAGTGTTGTTCAGTTAGGCAGAGATTCAGAATCTTTTTGCCCCCTTGACTAGAGTGGACTCTAAGGGAAAGATAACTCTCCTTGACTAAGTGGCAGTCGCGACTCACAGGGTTTACCAGAGGTGGGGTGGAGAGCGGGGTGTGGGGAGGCAAGGAGAATATTAACAATATTAAAAAGTTAAAAAACTAAAAACTTACCTGCTCCGTCGCACCGCTGCTCCTCCGTCAGCAGCAGGCTCCCAGCCTGCCCTGCGGCCAATCCTGACGCTGCTCAGAGAAGCGTTAGGATTGGCTGGGAGTGCCCAGCCACGGTGCTCCCAGACAGACTGGGAGCCTGTGCCTGCTCTCTCCAGCCCGGCAGCAGTGTGCCCCAGATGGCCGGCCAAACACACATGTGCACTGAGGGGAGTGCACAGTGCACTCCCCTCACTGCTCGTCACCCCCAATGCCCCACCCCTTTATAATTCTCAGTATAATGTACATGCGACATCAGCTCCCGCGAGTTTCTGTAGTGTAGTGGTTATCACGTTCGCTGCCCCCGTGAAAGGTCGCGGGTTTGAAACTGGGCGGAAACACTTTTAACACTTCCATCTACCTTGTTCTGCATTATTATTAATATCTATGACCACCTAACTTGTTCTGCATTATTAATATATATGACGAGCGATACTTCTGTGCTACAATTTTAATTGATATCATCCATATAGTAACATATTTCAAATAAACAAGATAAGCAACGCATAGATGATGTAAACTGTGCAAAAGATATTAGCTCGCTTGTAATTAGTACGGGACTGAAAATTTTAAAATAATACAAAACTAAAGAAATGAATGTTAAATTATTAAAACTACAGCAGGTTCTACCGAGATTCAAACTCAGATCGCTGGACTCAAAGTCCAGAGTGCTAACCATTACACCATGGAACCTTCCATTGACAAGCATGAGGTGCGTTAGTAGTGAAATGACAGTATCCTGTAGTGTGCACGTCTCCTTGTAAAAGTCCTGATGTTTTTCAGATGTCAGGTTATTAATGGCAAGGAACACAAGCATTGGCAAAGCCAATAGGTATCGCCTATGTGATAGCTACTGGTTTTGCCAGTGATTTAGCCATGCTGCAACATGGCTGAAAGTAAAGGAAAAAAGCTGTATATGACACAGCCAGCATTGATCACTTCATAGTGCTTTTTTTTACATTCATCCATGCTGCACTGAAGCCAGAGCTGCTGTACAATGTGGCTAAAAAAACATTCACAAAACCAATAGATCCCACATAGGCAAGATCTATTAGCTTTACCAAGGCTTGTTTGTCATCTGGAGCCATTGTGGTACTGCCATGAAAGAGCTGCCAACAATAGCCAGGCCCTGTTCATACTGCAATTCGGGTCATCATTCACACTGCTGTCAAGAAACCAGTAATGTTTTATAAAAACACAGCTGAGTGATTTGAGCTAAAAAAAAAGTGTTTGCTCCTTAAGTGCATTTTTCAGTCCGGGGGGGGGGGGATTACATACATTGCAGTGTTGAACCAACGCTTCTGCATTTCTGGGATGCATATGTTACACTTGTACTGATCCTGTTTTGTGATGACATTTGTGGCATATCAACGTGCTAAATAAAAAGACATTTGCGCTGACTAACCAGGGCAAATACGTTCAAATGACGATGCCCAATTGCTGTAGCATCAGTGCAGGGTATGTAATGTAGCGCCTGGGGTCTAGCTTCTATGCCCCAACCATAATCTCCCTTCTGGTGATGCGTGTCACGAGCTACACTTTATGTGGAAGCGCGAGGGATGCCTGAAGAAGTCAAAGACACGCAGGCAGCCGTGGGACTGACACTGTGCTCGAGAGCGCCTAGCAGCAGAGTTTCTAGGTGCTTCCAGGGGTGAGATGATGGCTGTCAGGCCTTTGCTGGGAGCCAGGGGGGGACGAGGAGTTTTCACAACAGATGCTTGTCTCAAAAAGGTGGGGTGGGCTAGGGCAGAGTCAGTCATGGGCAGCCTCCAAGATGGCTCACTAGTAAAGTGCCCCCTGCTGGTACCTGAGCATGACTTACAGGTCACATTCTTAAATCCGAGCCGAGTGGGCTCAACGCTTTTCCCTCACAAGGTATATAAAGTGGCTGCTATGAATACTGGTTATTTACGGTGCTATGAAGGTGACATATGGAAATAGCAAACACTTTAGAAATCAGGTCACTTTACTTTCCTTTTGTTGCACAAGAGCACAGAACCGGATGAGCAGCTCCTCACGTGCACTGTGGCTGGCCAGGGATGGACACTTTACAGAACCAGTGCTGAGCCTCTTAAGCAGAGCTGGATCTGTTCAAGTCTGTGCAAACCCTGGGCCTGCTCACAGCCTGGCAAGCTGCAGACAATGTTGGGTGCAGCCTTAAATGTGAAATCGTTCCAAGTTGCCACTGTTTGTAGTGAGTTTAACAGACACTGTCTCTGGCTTCCTTCCTGCACGAGGCCAGGTAGGAAGCAGTATCACTCCCCCCATCCTGTGTGTTAGAGAATGGTTTCCATTGCAGTGGGAGGCGGGGCCGTCCATGCCAGGTTTTCAAGGTGACCTCGGACGAGCTTAATATGTAACTGTTGTTCATTTCTGGCAATCATATATATATCTTGTGGATATCCTGCAAATCCGGCATGGATCCGACTCTACTGGACTTATGTTGGGCACCCTTGCACTAGAGCAAGGTTTTTTATGTAAAACTGGTAAGTGTTAATATTGTCATTGTTCACGCCTTCACCAATCACAGGGGGGGGCAACATGCCTGCATCCTCACCGCACACTCCCTATCATTCTTACACTGAGCGCCAAGCTTTCCAAAGTTTAAGAATCTACACAACTTTCAGCATTCCTGCTGAGTTCGTTGGCCGACATACTTGTTGTGATGGTTTTGCCATTTTATTTCCTGAGCTGTACTTTTCTCAAGAAAGTTAGTTCCCATTATTTTTAATAAACCATTGAGAATGCTGAGAAATCACTTTGTGCGTCTGCGACAAGACACATTTATTTTTTTGAATTCTAAGTAAAGGTAATCAAGATGGAAAGACAATGGCTGTATGACTGACTTCAACAGAAAGCCCTCCCCCATGCTTGCTGCTGAAATATTGAGATATTAGAAAAGCACTGAAAATGTGCATTGCTAAAGCGGCATGTGTTTTCCAGAGTACGCAAATGAAGAGGAAAAGCACGCCTTGCCAATTAAAATGCAGAGTCACCCTTTGTAGTTATTGTGCGATGAGTTTCCAAAAAGTACTCAGGTGGTAGATGAAATGATGCTGATTGTAGGTTTGTGATGCTGGAGAATGAGATAGGCATCTGAAAATAACCCGCATGCATCCTGAAGACACAGCTTGATATGTGACCTCGGTCTTTAAATGCCCAGCACACATACACATGATCACCATGGGCCCCACTGCTGGCAGGTACATAACCTGAAGGCTGCAGTCACATGATGCTTCCGTCCCTTCGATAGCTCAGTTGGTAGAGCGGAGGACTGTAGTGGTGAAGCTGATATCCTTAGGTCGCTGGTTCAAATCCGGCTCGAAGGATTTTTTTTCGTATTTGCTCTTCATATTTCTTTTCACATTCTGAAATTAAAATACGCCATGTTTTGAAGCAACGACGCTAGAGCTTGACAATTGTTTTTGTCTCCCCCATTTTTCTCAGATGGCACCAAGAAGTGAATTTAGCCAGAGCAGAAATGGACGGAGGTGCAGCCGCTGATCCCAGTGACTGTCAGAGAGAGAAAAGGAGGAGTCTGTGCAGAGGAAGCTGTAAATCAGTGATACAAAGAGAGCGGCTCTTTCCTTGCACAGATGGGGTCAACACTGACATTTCTGTGGGTGCAGCGCCCCCAGCAGGGGGACAGGTAGAACAATCAGTAGGAGGTCAGGTACCAGGGAGTCATCAGTTCCTCGTTAGTATAGTGGTCAGTATCCCCGCCTGTCACGCGGGAGACCGGGGTTCAATTCCCCGACGGGGAGACTATGTTTATGACTTAACCATGTTTACACTTTAGAAATACATTTTGTTATTTGTTTCGTTTACAATCTCGACATTTTAGAAGTATTGCGATTTAATGTATATGAAGTGCACTGTATAATATGATCAGTGGCAGCATATAGAATTGTAATAAATACCAACACCGAGGCGCCTCTAGCAGAGCTGGCAGGCTTGGAAATCCAACAGAGAAAGCTTTCAACATGAAGGAATCAAGTTTTGGGAACACA
This sequence comes from Pleurodeles waltl, assembly GCF_031143425.1. Classification (NCBI taxonomy): domain Eukaryota; kingdom Metazoa; phylum Chordata; class Amphibia; order Caudata; family Salamandridae; genus Pleurodeles; species Pleurodeles waltl. Next base: position 168,952 of record NW_027149942.1, read on the forward strand.
TTTGTACATTTTGATTTTAAGTTATGGACCACTTAGTCGACAGCGAATGTTTAATATTTACAGAAAAACAAAGTACTATGTGGTGAACAATTGGTACTGGCTGTTTTGCTTGATTATCAATTCCACGTAATCGCGTCATGGTTAATTTCAAATGTATTATAAGCTTCATCACTATTACTTTTTCTAGTTGCGCCTCTGATTTTCAACTAAAACTATATATCATCTATACAAACAATTAGAACCAAACTGTATCTTTTTTAATAACGAACGTACTTTTCTGAAATTGGAGTGAATGCAAGTTGTAGTAACGAAGAAACGTAGGCTTCCGGGTAGTGTATTGGTTATTCATGTTTTTAGGGTCGAGCCTGCGTTGCATGCGCTCGCGCATGCGTATCGCAGCGAGACGCTTTAGTGTTTAGAAAAGGGCTCGGAGCCCTGTCAACGTCACGTCAGTGTTTTTTATTGGTACGTGGGCTTGCCTAATAAAATCCGCTTGCTTTCATTAGTCGAAGGCACGCATAGGTCATGCCTTTTCCGGTGGCTCGCCCTCCTCCAGCGCAGCGACCAAGTACAGAAAACATGCGAGGCTCGCTGTTTTCCATCGGGCTCATGGACTTCTTTTTCTCTCATTCACGAGCGCGATCTCGCTTGGCAGAAGTCGAGCACTTTACATAATTAACTTCACTTTTTCGGGTTATGTACATAAATGCACTTTTGCCCGATAGGTGAAAAGTCGGGTTAGGAGTTTACAACGCGATCAGCTGTAACATGAGCAAACGCGAGACCCGTTGCATTGCAAATGCTTGTTTTAATAGTTTGTGTCTCCGTCAAGTATTCTCCATCTATTTAATGTAAATCTATTTAATGTGCAGTATCTCTTTCTTCGTGGTCTCCATGAATGCAGTGTGTCTTCCATGTCTGGTGTTTTATTCTGGCTTTTTGTATATCTTGGTCAGTCGGCGAAAGCGTAGGTTTAAGCCTGTGTGGTGATGTCTGGTCCACACTGCTGTAAAGAGAGCAGCGACCCCCGGCGAGGCTTCTTTCAGACTAAGGGGGGAGGTGATGAGAGACCTGGACACCTGTAAAGATACCTGTGAGCTCTCCAAAACAACAGAGCCCCTCCATGGGCTCTTGGCTAGGACGTTAGACTGAAGCTCTAAAGATCCCAGGTTTCCACAGTGACTTTTTGTTTGATATCCATTACCTTCAGTGCTGAGTAGTCAAACTTTAAACCCTCTCAAACTTGGTAAAATAAAACATTACTTTAACAACATCAATCTATTTCCCTCCACATTCCAGCTTCTTTCTTTCTTCACCCCTCATTTCTTTCTGAGCCCCCTTCAGTCCGTCTTTATTTTCTTTATTGGAACAAGTTTCTCAAAGCCCTACTCAGTGTGAGTCTCAGAACTGAGAGAATACTATCACAGGCTGTAAGTTCACTGCTAAGAGGAAAGTTTTACTCCTTGTATGAAGGTCCGAAAGAGTGGAGTGCAACTTTCCACAAACTACTATTTAAATACAATCTCCCGGACCTTCCGTAACCTGAGTCTAGACAGAAATATTTAGAATTCTTCTCTGAAAAAGTGGCAACCCTCCTGCAGGGCTTGAAAGCAGACAATACTCATCATTAGAATCCACAGCCAGCAACACTAGAAAACTGCCACTCATGACCAAGTTAGCAGCAAGTTGGGCCACGGGGATGCTCTCTATGCTTGAAACATCAGATAACTCACTAGAAAACTACCTGGAATTTGGCACCCAGACTCATCCTCAACCTCCCGCTCTGAATTCACATCTCACCATACCTCAGAGAGCTCCACTGTCTCCCGAAACAGAAATGAACTAATTTCAAACACCTTACATACACATTCAAGGCACAACACAACGTAGGCCCCACCTACTTGACCAGTTGCTTCTCTTTCCACAACCACCAAGAGACTTCCATCTACTCAGGGCTCCTACTCACACACATCCCATACATACAGAGAACCAGATCAGGAGGATGGGTGTTCTGTTGCATCACTCCTAAAGCATGGAATGGACTCCCATTTCACACAAGAGCATTTTATTCTCTTCTTCAATTCTGCAAGAAGTTGAAGACCTGCGTTTTTAATAAACCAACCTACCTTAGACAGGGCTACACACACACACGCCTGCTCAGCGCCAGGAAACCCTTGCAGGTGATTGCGTGCCTTACAAATACCCATTACGTTACAGATGCACCCCCAGGGCTCCACCAGATGTTTCACAGCAATGGGTGTGACAGAGCATAACATGGCTGTGCCTTTATGCTTTCTTTGGTAGAAGAGAAGGACAGCATTTACCTTCATATATTGTGTGAAAAACTATACCCATGTAAATGTGATGCATTAAAAGACCACAACATTATGGTGCCTTTGTGAGTGATATTACACTTGTTAGATATAAACTGCTTTTATGAAATGTTAACCAGATGCATTTATACCTTGGTATCTTAACAAATGATATATTTTATAGTCACTCATCATTTACTGTGTTTAAGACAATTGCATTTGTAAAAACATAACTAAAATGTGCTTCCATTCCATTGTTCAAGCTGGAGTTAAGGTCTGCCAATTCCTATGTTTAATTTCAACATGAAACTTGCTTTGTTTGTGCGCTATTTTTCTTTCGTCTGCAGGTGATAGGTAAGGAAGAGAGAGTTGGGTTGCCAAGGACGAAACTTGGTAACAAGGAGCTACAAGAACGGCTCCCTTACTATATTCCTGGGCATGGATGTAATCCAAGGTGGAGCAGATGTGTTCAGAAGAGGATAAAAGTGAATTGGACATAATTCACAATGGTGTCTTGTTAGTAATTGTTTCTTTGGGTGTGATGTCAGCTACTGGAAGGCTCTGGGGTGATTAAAGTGTTGTTCAGTTAGGCAGAGATTCAGAATCTTTTTGCCCCCTTGACTAGAGTGGACTCTAAGGGAAAGATAACTCTCCTTGACTAAGTGGCAGTCGCGACTCACAGGGGTTACCAGAGGTGGGGTGGAGAGCGGGGTGTGGGGAGGCAAGGAGAATATTAACAATATTAAAAAGTTAAAAAACTAAAAACTTACCTGCTCCGTCGCACCGCTGCTCCTCCGTCAGCAGCAGGCTCCCAGCCTGCCCTGCGGCCAATCCTGACGCTGCTCAGAGAAGCGTTAGGATTGGCTGGGAGTGCCCAGCCACGGTGCTCCCAGACAGACTGGGAGCCTGTGCCTGCTCTCTCCAGCCCGGCAGCAGTGTGCCCCAGATGGCCGGCCAAACACACATGTGCACTGAGGGGAGTGCACAGTGCACTCCCCTCACTGCTCGTCACCCCCAATGCCCCACCCCTTTATAATTCTCAGTATAATGTACATGCGACATCAGCTCCCGCGAGTTTCTGTAGTGTAGTGGTTATCACGTTCGCTGCCCCCGTGAAAGGTCGCGGGTTTGAAACTGGGCGGAAACACTTTTAACACTTCCATCTACCTTGTTCTGCATTATTATTAATATCTATGACCACCTAACTTGTTCTGCATTATTAATATATATGACGAGCGATACTTCTGTGCTACAATTTTAATTGATATCATCCATATAGTAACATATTTCAAATAAACAAGATAAGCAACGCATAGATGATGTAAACTGTGCAAAAGATATTAGCTCGCTTGTAATTAGTACGGGACTGAAAATTTTAAAATAATACAAAACTAAAGAAATGAATGTTAAATTATTAAAACTACAGCAGGTTCTACCGAGATTCAAACTCAGATCGCTGGACTCAAAGTCCAGAGTGCTAACCATTACACCATGGAACCTTCCATTGACAAGCATGAGGTGCGTTAGTAGTGAAATGACAGTATCCTGTAGTGTGCACGTCTCCTTGTAAAAGTCCTGATGTTTTTCAGATGTCAGGTTATTAATGGCAAGGAACACAAGCATTGGCAAAGCCAATAGGTATCGCCTATGTGATAGCTACTGGTTTTGCCAGTGATTTAGCCATGCTGCAACATGGCTGAAAGTAAAGGAAAAAAGCTGTATATGACACAGCCAGCATTGATCACTTCATAGTGCTTTTTTTTACATTCATCCATGCTGCACTGAAGCCAGAGCTGCTGTACAATGTGGCTAAAAAAACATTCACAAAACCAATAGATCCCACATAGGCAAGATCTATTAGCTTTACCAAGGCTTGTTTGTCATCTGGAGCCATTGTGGTACTGCCATGAAAGAGCTGCCAACAATAGCCAGGCCCTGTTCATACTGCAATTCGGGTCATCATTCACACTGCTGTCAAGAAACCAGTAATGTTTTATAAAAACACAGCTGAGTGATTTGAGCTAAAAAAAAAGTGTTTGCTCCTTAAGTGCATTTTTCAGTCCGGGGGGGGGGGGGATTACATACATTGCAGTGTTGAACCAACGCTTCTGCATTTCTGGGATGCATATGTTACACTTGTACTGATCCTGTTTTGTGATGACATTTGTGGCATATCAACGTGCTAAATAAAAAGACATTTGCGCTGACTAACCAGGGCAAATACGTTCAAATGACGATGCCCAATTGCTGTAGCATCAGTGCAGGGTATGTAATGTAGCGCCTGGGGTCTAGCTTCTATGCCCCAACCATAATCTCCCTTCTGGTGATGCGTGTCACGAGCTACACTTTATGTGGAAGCGCGAGGGATGCCTGAAGAAGTCAAAGACACGCAGGCAGCCGTGGGACTGACACTGTGCTCGAGAGCGCCTAGCAGCAGAGTTTCTAGGTGCTTCCAGGGGTGAGATGATGGCTGTCAGGCCTTTGCTGGGAGCCAGGGGGGGACGAGGAGTTTTCACAACAGATGCTTGTCTCAAAAAGGTCGGGTGGGCTAGGGCAGAGTCAGTCATGGGCAGCCTCCAAGATGGCTCACTAGTAAAGTGCCCCCTGCTGGTACCTGAGCATGACTTACAGGTCACATTCTTAAATCCGAGCCGAGTGGGCTCAACGCTTTTCCCTCACAAGGTATATAAAGTGGCTGCTATGAATACTGGTTATTTACGGTGCTATGAAGGTGACATATGGAAATAGCAAACACTTTAGAAATCAGGTCACTTTACTTTCCTTTTGTTGCACAAGAGCACAGAACCGGATGAGCAGCTCCTCACGTGCACTGTGGCTGGCCAGGGATGGACACTTTACAGAACCAGTGCTGAGCCTCTTAAGCAGAGCTGGATCTGTTCAAGTCTGTGCAAACCCTGGGCCTGCTCACAGCCTGGCAAGCTGCAGACAATGTTGGGTGCAGCCTTAAATGTGAAATCGTTCCAAGTTGCCACTGTTTGTAGTGAGTTTAACAGACACTGTCTCTGGCTTCCTTCCTGCACGAGGCCAGGTAGGAAGCAGTATCACTCCCCCCATCCTGTGTGTTAGAGAATGGTTTCCATTGCAGTGGGAGGCGGGGCCGTCCATGCCAGGTTTTCAAGGTGACCTCGGACGAGCTTAATATGTAACTGTTGTTCATTTCTGGCAATCATATATATATCTTGTGGATATCCTGCAAATCCGGCATGGATCCGACTCTACTGGACTTATGTTGGGCACCCTTGCACTAGAGCAAGGTTTTTTATGTAAAACTGGTAAGTGTTAATATTGTCATTGTTCACGCCTTCACCAATCACAGGGGGGGGCAACATGCCTGCATCCTCACCGCACACTCCCTATCATTCTTACACTGAGCGCCAAGCTTTCCAAAGTTTAAGAATCTACACAACTTTCAGCATTCCTGCTGAGTTCATTGGCCGACATACTTGTTGTGATGGTTTTGCCATTTTATTTCCTGAGCTGTACTTTTCTCAAGAAAGTTAGTTCCCATTATTTTTAATAAACCATTGAGAATGCTGAGAAATCACTTTGTGCGTCTGCGACAAGACACATTTATTTTTTTGAATTCTAAGTAAAGGTAATCAAGATGGAAAGACAATGGCTGTATGACTGACTTCAACAGAAAGCCCTCCCCCATGCTTGCTGCTGAAATATTGAGATATTAGAAAAGCACTGAAAATGTGCATTGCTAAAGCGGCATGTGTTTTCCAGAGTACGCAAATGAAGAGGAAAAGCACGCCTTGCCAATTAAAATGCAGAGTCACCCTTTGTAGTTATTGTGCGATGAGTTTCCAAAAAGTACTCCGGTGGTAGATGAAATGATGCTGATTGTAGGTTTGTGATGCTGGAGAATGAGATAGGCATCTGAAAATAAACAGCATGCATCCTGAAGACACAGCTTGATATGTGACCTCGGTCTTTAAATGCCCAGCACACATACACATGATCACCATGGGCCCCACTGCTGGCAGGTACATAACCTGAAGGCTGCAGTCACATGATGCTTCCGTCCCTTCGATAGCTCAGTTGGTAGAGCGGAGGACTGTAGTGGTGAAGCTGATATCCTTAGGTCGCTGGTTCAAATCCGGCTCGAAGGATTTTTTTTCGTATTTGCTCTTCATATTTCTTTTCACATTCTGAAATTAAAATACGCCATGTTTTGAAGCAACGACGCTAGAGCTTGACAATTGTTTTTGTCTCCCCCATTTTTCTCAGATGGCACCAAGAAGTGAATTTAGCCAGAGCAGAAATGGATGGAGGTGCAGCCGCTGATCCCAGGGATTGTCAGAGAGAGAAAAGGAGGAGTCTGTGCAGAGGAAGCTGTAAATCAGTGATACAAAGAGAGCGGCTCTTTCCTTGCACAGATGGGGTCAACACTGACATTTCTGTGGGTGCAGCGCCCCCAGCAGGGGGACAGGTAGAACAATCAGTAGGAGGTCAGGTACCAGGGAGTCATCAGTTCCTCGTTAGTATAGTGGTCAGTATCCCCGCCTGTCACGCGGGAGACCGGGGTTCAATTCCCCGACGGGGAGACTATGTTTATGACTTAACCATGTTTACACTTTAGAAATACATTTTGTTATTTGTTTCGTTTACAATCTCGACATTTTAGAAGTATTGCGATTTAATGTATATGAAGTGCACTGTATAATATGATCAGTGGCAGCATATAGAATTGTAATAAATACCAACACCGAGGCGCCTCTAGCAGAGCTGGCAGGCTTGGAAATCCAACAGAGAAAGCTTTCAACATGAAGGAATCAAGTTTTGGGAACACATTTGTACATTTTGATTTTAAGTTATGGACCACTTAGTCGACAGCGAATGTTTAATATTTACAGAAAAACAAAGTACTATGTGGTGAACAATTGGTACTGGCTGTTTTGCTTGATTATCAATTCCACGTAATCGCGTCATGGTTAATTTCAAATGTATTATAAGCTTCATCACTATTACTTTTTCTAGTTGCGCCTCTGATTTTCAACTAAAACTATATATCATCTATACAAACAATTAGAACCAAACTGTATCTTTTTTAATAACGAACGTACTTTTCTGAAATTGGAGTGAATGCAAGTTGTAGTAACGAAGAAACGTAGGCTTCCGGGTAGTGTATTGGTTATTCATGTTTTTAGGGTCGAGCCTGCGTTGCATGCGCTCGCGCATGCGTATCGCAGCGAGACGCTTTAGTGTTTAGAAAAGGGCTCGGAGCCCTGTCAACGTCACGTCAGTGTTTTTTATTGGTACGTGGGCTTGCCTAATAAAATCCGCTTGCTTTCATTAGTCGAAGGCACGCATAGGTCATGCCTTTTCCGGTGGCTCGCCCTCCTCCAGCGCAGCGACCAAGTACAGAAAACATGCGAGGCTCGCTGTTTTCCATCGGGCTCATGGACTTCTTTTTCTCTCATTCACGAGCGCGATCTCGCTTGGCAGAAGTCGAGCACTTTACATAATTAACTTCACTTTTTCGGGTTATGTACATAAATGCACTTTTGCCCGATAGGTGAAAAGTCGGGTTAGGAGTTTACAACGCGATCAGCTGTAACATGAGCAAACGCGAGACCCGTTGCATTGCAAATGCTTGTTTTAATAGTTTGTGTCTCCGTCAAGTATTCTCCATCTATTTAATGTAAATCTATTTAATGTGCAGTATCTCTTTCTTCGTGGTCTCCATGAATGCAGTGTGTCTTCCATGTCTGGTGTTTTATTCTGGCTTTTTGTATATCTTGGTCAGTCGGCGAAAGCGTAGGTTTAAGCCTGTGTGGTGATGTCTGGTCCACACTGCTGTAAAGAGAGCAGCGACCCCCGGCGAGGCTTCTTTCAGACTAAGGGGGGAGGTGATGAGAGACCTGGACACCTGTAAAGATACCTGTGAGCTCTCCAAAACAACAGAGCCCCTCCATGGGCTCTTGGCTAGGACGTTAGACTGAAGCTCTAAAGATCCCAGGTTTCCACAGTGACTTTTTGTTTGATATCCATTACCTTCAGTGCTGAGTAGTCAAACTTTAAACCCTCTCAAACTTGGTAAAATAAAACATTACTTTAACAACATCAATCTATTTCCCTCCACATTCCAGCTTCTTTCTTTCTTCACCCCTCATTTCTTTCTGAGCCCCCTTCAGTCCGTCTTTATTTTCTTTATTGGAACAAGTTTCTCAAAGCCCTACTCAGTGTGAGTCTCAGAACTGAGAGAATACTATCACAGGCTGTAAGTTCACTGCTAAGAGGAAAGTTTTACTCCTTGTATGAAGGTCCGAAAGAGTGGAGTGCAACTTTCCACAAACTACTATTTAAATACAATCTCCCGGACCTTCCGTAACCTGAGTCTAGACAGAAATATTTAGAATTCTTCTCTGAAAAAGTGGCAACCCTCCTGCAGGGCTTGAAAGCAGACAATACTCATCATTAGAATCCACAGCCAGCAACACTAGAAAACTGCCACTCATGACCAAGTTAGCAGCAAGTTGGGCCACGGGGATGCTCTCTATGCTTGAAACATCAGATAACTCACTAGAAAACTACCTGGAATTTGGCACCCAGACTCATCCTCAACCTCCCGCTCTGAATTCACATCTCACCATACCTCAGAGAGCTCCACTGTCTCCCGAAACAGAAATGAACTAATTTCAAACACCTTACATACACATTCAAGGCACAACACAACGTAGGCCCCACCTACTTGACCAGTTGCTTCTCTTTCCACAACCACCAAGAGACTTCCATCTACTCAGGGCTCCTACTCACACACATCCCATACATACAGAGAACCAGATCAGGAGGATGGGTGTTCTGTTGCATCACTCCTAAAGCATGGAATGGACTCCCATTTCACACAAGAGCATTTTATTCTCTTCTTCAATTCTGCAAGAAGTTGAAGACCTGCGTTTTTAATAAACCAACCTACCTTAGACAGGGCTACACACACACACGCCTGCTCAGCGCCAGGAAACCCTTGCAGGTGATTGCGTGCCTTACAAATACCCATTACGTTACAGATGCACCCCCAGGGCTCCACCAGATGTTTCACAGCAATGGGTGTGACAGAGCATAACATGGCTGTGCCTTTATGCTTTCTTTGGTAGAAGAGAAGGACAGCATTTACCTTCATATATTGTGTGAAAAACTATACCCATGTAAATGTGATGCATTAAAAGACCACAACATTATGGTGCCTTTGTGAGTGATATTACACTTGTTAGATATAAACTGCTTTTATGAAATGTTAACCAGATGCATTTATACCTTGGTATCTTAACAAATGATATATTTTATAGTCACTCATCATTTACTGTGTTTAAGACAATTGCATTTGTAAAAACATAACTAAAATGTGCTTCCATTCCATTGTTCAAGCTGGAGTTAAGGTCTGCCAATTCCTATGTTTAATTTCAACATGAAACTTGCTTTGTTTGTGCGCTATTTTTCTTTCGTCTGCAGGTGATAGGTAAGGAAGAGAGAGTTGGGTTGCCAAGGACGAAACTTGGTAACAAGGAGCTACAAGAACGGCTCCCTTACTATATTCCTGGGCATGGATGTAATCCAAGGTGGAGCAGATGTGTTCAGAAGAGGATAAAAGTGAATTGGACATAATTCACAATGGTGTCTTGTTAGTAATTGTTTCTTTGGGTGTGATGTCAGCTACTGGAAGGCTCTGGGGTGATTAAAGTGTTGTTCAGTTAGGCAGAGATTCAGAATCTTTTTGCCCCCTTGACTAGAGTGGACTCTAAGGGAAAGATAACTCTCCTTGACTAAGTGGCAGTCGCGACTCACAGGGGTTACCAGAGGTGGGGTGGAGAGCGGGGTGTGGGGAGGCAAGGAGAATATTAACAATATTAAAAAGTTAAAAAACTAAAAACTTACCTGCTCCGTCGCACCGCTGCTCCTCCGTCAGCAGCAGGCTCCCAGCCTGCCCTGCGGCCAATCCTGACGCTGCTCAGAGAAGCGTTAGGATTGGCTGGGAGTGCCCAGCCACGGTGCTCCCAGACAGACTGGGAGCCTGTGCCTGCTCTCTCCAGCCCGGCAGCAGTGTGCCCCAGATGGCCGGCCAAACACACATGTGCACTGAGGGGAGTGCACAGTGCACTCCCCTCACTGCTCGTCACCCCCAATGCCCCACCCCTTTATAATTCTCAGTATAATGTACATGCGACATCAGCTCCCGCGAGTTTCTGTAGTGTAGTGGTTATCACGTTCGCTGCCCCCGTGAAAGGTCGCGGGTTTGAAACTGGGCGGAAACACTTTTAACACTTCCATCTACCTTGTTCTGCATTATTATTAATATCTATGACCACCTAACTTGTTCTGCATTATTAATATATATGACGAGCGATACTTCTGTGCTACAATTTTAATTGATATCATCCATATAGTAACATATTTCAAATAAACAAGATAAGCAACGCATAGATGATGTAAACTGTGCAAAAGATATTAGCTCGCTTGTAATTAGTACGGGACTGAAAATTTTAAAATAATACAAAACTAAAGAAATGAATGTTAAATTATTAAAACTACAGCAGGTTCTACCGAGATTCAAACTCAGATCGCTGGACTCAAAGTCCAGAGTGCTAACCATTACACCATGGAACCTTCCATTGACAAGCATGAGGTGCGTTAGTAGTGAAATGACAGTATCCTGTAGTGTGCACGTCTCCTTGTAAAAGTCCTGATGTTTTTCAGATGTCAGGTTATTAATGGCAAGGAACACAAGCATTGGCAAAGCCAATAGGTATCGCCTATGTGATAGCTACTGGTTTTGCCAGTGATTTAGCCATGCTGCAACATGGCTGAAAGTAAAGGAAAAAAGCTGTATATGACACAGCCAGCATTGATCACTTCATAGTGCTTTTTTTTACATTCATCCATGCTGCACTGAAGCCAGAGCTGCTGTACAATGTGGCTAAAAAAACATTCACAAAACCAATAGATCCCACATAGGCAAGATCTATTAGCTTTACCAAGGCTTGTTTGTCATCTGGAGCCATTGTGGTACTGCCATGAAAGAGCTGCCAACAATAGCCAGGCCCTGTTCATACTGCAATTCGGGTCATCATTCACACTGCTGTCAAGAAACCAGTAATGTTTTATAAAAACACAGCTGAGTGATTTGAGCTAAAAAAAAAGTGTTTGCTCCTTAAGTGCATTTTTCAGTCCGGGGGGGGGGGGGGATTACATACATTGCAGTGTTGAACCAACGCTTCTGCATTTCTGGGATGCATATGTTACACTTGTACTGATCCTGTTTTGTGATGACATTTGTGGCATATCAACGTGCTAAATAAAAAGACATTTGCGCTGACTAACCAGGGCAAATACGTTCAAATGACGATGCCCAATTGCTGTAGCATCAGTGCAGGGTATGTAATGTAGCGCCTGGGGTCTAGCTTCTATGCCCCAACCATAATCTCCCTTCTGGTGATGCGTGTCACGAGCTACACTTTATGTGGAAGCGCGAGGGATGCCTGAAGAAGTCAAAGACACGCAGGCAGCCGTGGGACTGACACTGTGCTCGAGAGCGCCTAGCAGCAGAGTTTCTAGGTGCTTCCAGGGGTGAGATGATGGCTGTCAGGCCTTTGCTGGGAGCCAGGGGGGGACGAGGAGTTTTCACAACAGATGCTTGTCTCAAAAAGGTGGGGTGGGCTAGGGCAGAGTCAGTCATGGGCAGCCTCCAAGATGGCTCACTAGTAAAGTGCCCCCTGCTGGTACCTGAGCATGACTTACAGGTCACATTCTTAAATCCGAGCCGAGTGGGCTCAACGCTTTTCCCTCACAAGGTATATAAAGTGGCTGCTATGAATACTGGTTATTTACGGTGCTATGAAGGTGACATATGGAAATAGCAAACACTTTAGAAATCAGGTCACTTTACTTTCCTTTTGTTGCACAAGAGCACAGAACCGGATGAGCAGCTCCTCACGTGCACTGTGGCTGGCCAGGGATGGACACTTTACAGAACCAGTGCTGAGCCTCTTAAGCAGAGCTGGATCTGTTCAAGTCTGTGCAAACCCTGGGCCTGCTCACAGCCTGGCAAGCTGCAGACAATGTTGGGTGCAGCCTTAAATGTGAAATCGTTCCAAGTTGCCACTGTTTGTAGTGAGTTTAACAGACACTGCCTCTGGCTTCCTTCCTGCACGAGGCCAGGTAGGAAGCAGTATCACTCCCCCCATCCTGTGTGTTAGAGAATGGTTTCCATTGCAGTGGGAGGCGGGGCCGTCCATGCCAGGTTTTCAAGGTGACCTCGGACGAGCTTAATATGTAACTGTTGTTCATTTCTGGCAATCATATATATATCTTGTGGATATCCTGCAAATCCGGCATGGATCCGACTCTACTGGACTTATGTTGGGCACCCTTGCACTAGAGCAAGGTTTTTTATGTAAAACTGGTAAGTGTTAATATTGTCATTGTTCACGCCTTCACCAATCACAGGGGGGGGCAACATGCCTGCATCCTCACCGCACACTCCCTATCATTCTTACACTGAGCGCCAAGCTTTCCAAAGTTTAAGAATCTACACAACTTTCAGCATTCCTGCTGAGTTCATTGGCCGACATACTTGTTGTGATGGTTTTGCCATTTTATTTCCTGAGCTGTACTTTTCTCAAGAAAGTTAGTTCCCATTATTTTTAATAAACCATTGAGAATGCTGAGAAATCACTTTGTGCGTCTGCGACAAGACACATTTATTTTTTTGAATTCTAAGTAAAGGTAATCAAGATGGAAAGACAATGGCTGTATGACTGACTTCAACAGAAAGCCCTCCCCCATGCTTGCTGCTGAAATATTGAGATATTAGAAAAGCACTGAAAATGTGCATTGCTAAAGCGGCATGTGTTTTCCAGAGTACGCAAATGAAGAGGAAAAGCACGCCTTGCCAATTAAAATGCAGAGTCACCCTTTGTAGTTATTGTGCGATGAGTTTCCAAAAAGTACTCCGGTGGTAGATGAAATGATGCTGATTGTAGGTTTGTGATGCTGGAGAATGAGATAGGCATCTGAAAATAACCAGCATGCATCCTGAAGACACAGCTTGATATGTGACCTCGGTCTTTAAATGCCCAGCACACATACACATGATCACCATGGGCCCCACTGCTGGCAGGTACATAACCTGAAGGCTGCAGTCACATGATGCTTCCGTCCCTTCGATAGCTCAGTTGGTAGAGCGGAGGACTGTAGTGGTGAAGCTGATATCCTTAGGTCGCTGGTTCAAATCCGGCTCGAAGGATTTTTTTTCGTATTTGCTCTTCATATTTCTTTTCACATTCTGAAATTAAAATACGCCATGTTTTGAAGCAACGACGCTAGAGCTTGACAATTGTTTTTGTCTCCCCCATTTTTCTCAGATGGCACCAAGAAGTGAATTTAGCCAGAGCAGAAATGGACGGAGGTGCAGCCGCTGATCCCAGTGACTGTCAGAGAGAGAAAAGGAGGAGTCTGTGCAGAGGAAGCTGTAAATCAGTGATACAAAGAGAGCGGCTCTTTCCTTGCACAGATGGGGTCAACACTGACATTTCTGTGGGTGCAGCGCCCCCAGCAGGGGGACAGGTAGAACAATCAGTAGGAGGTCAGGTACCAGGGAGTCATCAGTTCCTCGTTAGTATAGTGGTCAGTATCCCCGCCTGTCACGCGGGAGACCGGGGTTCAATTCCCCGACGGGGAGACTATGTTTATGACTTAACCATGTTTACACTTTAGAAATACATTTTGTTATTTGTTTCGTTTACAATCTCGACATTTTAGAAGTATTGCGATTTAATGTATATGAAGTGCACTGTATAATATGATCAGTGGCAGCATATAGAATTGTAATAAATACCAACACCGAGGCGCCTCTAGCAGAGCTGGCAGGCTTGGAAATCCAACAGAGAAAGCTTTCAACATGAAGGAATCAAGTTTTGGGAACACATTTGTACATTTTGATTTTAAGTTATGGACCACTTAGTCGACAGCGAATGTTTAATATTTACAGAAAAACAAAGTACTATGTGGTGAACAATTGGTACTGGCTGTTTTGCTTGATTATCAATTCCACGTAATCGCGTCATGGTTAATTTCAAATGTATTATAAGCTTCATCACTATTACTTTTTCTAGTTGCGCCTCTGATTTTCAACTAAAACTATATATCATCTATACAAACAATTAGAACCAAACTGTATCTTTTTTAATAACGAACGTACTTTTCTGAAATTGGAGTGAATGCAAGTTGTAGTAACGAAGAAACGTAGGCTTCCGGGTAGTGTATTGGTTATTCATGTTTTTAGGGTCGAGCCTGCGTTGCATGCGCTCGCGCATGCGTATCGCAGCGAGACGCTTTAGTGTTTAGAAAAGGGCTCGGAGCCCTGTCAACGTCACGTCAGTGTTTTTTATTGGTACGTGGGCTTGCCTAATAAAATCCGCTTGCTTTCATTAGTCGAAGGCACGCATAGGTCATGCCTTTTCCGGTGGCTCGCCCTCCTCCAGCGCAGCGACCAAGTACAGAAAACATGCGAGGCTCGCTGTTTTCCATCGGGCTCATGGACTTCTTTTTCTCTCATTCACGAGCGCGATCTCGCTTGGCAGAAGTCGAGCACTTTACATAATTAACTTCACTTTTTCGGGTTATGTACATAAATGCACTTTTGCCCGATAGGTGAAAAGTCGGGTTAGGAGTTTACAACGCGATCAGCTGTAACATGAGCAAACGCGAGACCCGTTGCATTGCAAATGCTTGTTTTAATAGTTTGTGTCTCCGTCAAGTATTCTCCATCTATTTAATGTAAATCTATTTAATGTGCAGTATCTCTTTCTTCGTGGTCTCCATGAATGCAGTGTGTCTTCCATGTCTGGTGTTTTATTCTGGCTTTTTGTATATCTTGGTCAGTCGGCGAAAGCGTAGGTTTAAGCCTGTGTGGTGATGTCTGGTCCACACTGCTGTAAAGAGAGCAGCGACCCCCGGCGAGGCTTCTTTCAGACTAAGGGGGGAGGTGATGAGAGACCTGGACACCTGTAAAGATACCTGTGAGCTCTCCAAAACAACAGAGCCCCTCCATGGGCTCTTGGCTAGGACGTTAGACTGAAGCTCTAAAGATCCCAGGTTTCCACAGTGACTTTTTGTTTGATATCCATTACCTTCAGTGCTGAGTAGTCAAACTTTAAACCCTCTCAAACTTGGTAAAATAAAACATTACTTTAACAACATCAATCTATTTCCCTCCACATTCCAGCTTCTTTCTTTCTTCACCCCTCATTTCTTTCTGAGCCCCCTTCAGTCCGTCTTTATTTTCTTTATTGGAACAAGTTTCTCAAAGCCCTACTCAGTGTGAGTCTCAGAACTGAGAGAATACTATCACAGGCTGTAAGTTCACTGCTAAGAGGAAAGTTTTACTCCTTGTATGAAGGTCCGAAAGAGTGGAGTGCAACTTTCCACAAACTACTATTTAAATACAATCTCCCGGACCTTCCGTAACCTGAGTCTAGACAGAAATATTTAGAATTCTTCTCTGAAAAAGTGGCAACCCTCCTGCAGGGCTTGAAAGCAGACAATACTCATCATTAGAATCCACAGCCAGCAACACTAGAAAACTGCCACTCATGACCAAGTTAGCAGCAAGTTGGGCCACGGGGATGCTCTCTATGCTTGAAACATCAGATAACTCACTAGAAAACTACCTGGAATTTGGCACCCAGACTCATCCTCAACCTCCCGCTCTGAATTCACATCTCACCATACCTCAGAGAGCTCCACTGTCTCCCGAAACAGAAATGAACTAATTTCAAACACCTTACATACACATTCAAGGCACAACACAACGTAGGCCCCACCTACTTGACCAGTTGCTTCTCTTTCCACAACCACCAAGAGACTTCCATCTACTCAGGGCTCCTACTCACACACATCCCATACATACAGAGAACCAGATCAGGAGGATGGGTGTTCTGTTGCATCACTCCTAAAGCATGGAATGGACTCCCATTTCACACAAGAGCATTTTATTCTCTTCTTCAATTCTGCAAGAAGTTGAAGACCTGCGTTTTTAATAAACCAACCTACCTTAGACAGGGCTACACACACACACGCCTGCTCAGCGCCAGGAAACCCTTGCAGGTGATTGCGTGCCTTACAAATACCCATTACGTTACAGATGCACCCCCAGGGCTCCACCAGATGTTTCACAGCAATGGGTGTGACAGAGCATAACATGGCTGTGCCTTTATGCTTTCTTTGGTAGAAGAGAAGGACAGCATTTACCTTCATATATTGTGTGAAAAACTATACCCATGTAAATGTGATGCATTAAAAGACCACAACATTATGGTGCCTTTGTGAGTGATATTACACTTGTTAGATATAAACTGCTTTTATGAAATGTTAACCAGATGCATTTATACCTTGGTATCTTAACAAATGATATATTTTATAGTCACTCATCATTTACTGTGTTTAAGACAATTGCATTTGTAAAAACATAACTAAAATGTGCTTCCATTCCATTGTTCAAGCTGGAGTTAAGGTCTGCCAATTCCTATGTTTAATTTCAACATGAAACTTGCTTTGTTTGTGCGCTATTTTTCTTTCGTCTGCAGGTGATAGGTAAGGAAGAGAGAGTTGGGTTGCCAAGGACGAAACTTGGTAACAAGGAGCTACAAGAACGGCTCCCTTACTATATTCCTGGGCATGGATGTAATCCAAGGTGGAGCAGATGTGTTCAGAAGAGGATAAAAGTGAATTGGACATAATTCACAATGGTGTCTTGTTAGTAATTGTTTCTTTGGGTGTGATGTCAGCTACTGGAAGGCTCTGGGGTGATTAAAGTGTTGTTCAGTTAGGCAGAGATTCAGAATCTTTTTGCCCCCTTGACTAGAGTGGACTCTAAGGGAAAGATAACTCTCCTTGACTAAGTGGCAGTCGCGACTCACAGGGGTTACCAGAGGTGGGGTGGAGAGCGGGGTGTGGGGAGGCAAGGAGAATATTAACAATATTAAAAAGTTAAAAAACTAAAAACTTACCTGCTCCGTCGCACCGCTGCTCCTCCGTCAGCAGCAGGCTCCCAGCCTGCCCTGCGGCCAATCCTGACGCTGCTCAGAGAAGCGTTAGGATTGGCTGGGAGTGCCCAGCCACGGTGCTCCCAGACAGACTGGGAGCCTGTGCCTGCTCTCTCCAGCCCGGCAGCAGTGTGCCCCAGATGGCCGGCCAAACACACATGTGCACTGAGGGGAGTGCACAGTGCACTCCCCTCACTGCTCGTCACCCCCAATGCCCCACCCCTTTATAATTCTCAGTATAATGTACATGCGACATCAGCTCCCGCGAGTTTCTGTAGTGTAGTGGTTATCACGTTCGCTGCCCCCGTGAAAGGTCGCGGGTTTGAAACTGGGCGGAAACACTTTTAACACTTCCATCTACCTTGTTCTGCATTATTATTAATATCTATGACCACCTAACTTGTTCTGCATTATTAATATATATGACGAGCGATACTTCTGTGCTACAATTTTAATTGATATCATCCATATAGTAACATATTTCAAATAAACAAGATAAGCAACGCATAGATGATGTAAACTGTGCAAAAGATATTAGCTCGCTTGTAATTAGTACGGGACTGAAAATTTTAAAATAATACAAAACTAAAGAAATGAATGTTAAATTATTAAAACTACAGCAGGTTCTACCGAGATTCAAACTCAGATCGCTGGACTCAA
Source organism: Pleurodeles waltl (assembly GCF_031143425.1). Lineage (NCBI taxonomy): Eukaryota > Metazoa > Chordata > Amphibia > Caudata > Salamandridae > Pleurodeles > Pleurodeles waltl. The sequence continues at coordinate 186,989 of NW_027149942.1, forward strand.
AGTCCAGAGTGCTAACCATTACACCATGGAACCTTCCATTGACAAGCATGAGGTGCGTTAGTAGTGAAATGACAGTATCCTGTAGTGTGCACGTCTCCTTGTAAAAGTCCTGATGTTTTTCAGATGTCAGGTTATTAATGGCAAGGAACACAAGCATTGGCAAAGCCAATAGGTATCGCCTATGTGATAGCTACTGGTTTTGCCAGTGATTTAGCCATGCTGCAACATGGCTGAAAGTAAAGGAAAAAAGCTGTATATGACACAGCCAGCATTGATCACTTCATAGTGCTTTTTTTTACATTCATCCATGCTGCACTGAAGCCAGAGCTGCTGTACAATGTGGCTAAAAAAACATTCACAAAACCAATAGATCCCACATAGGCAAGATCTATTAGCTTTACCAAGGCTTGTTTGTCATCTGGAGCCATTGTGGTACTGCCATGAAAGAGCTGCCAACAATAGCCAGGCCCTGTTCATACTGCAATTCGGGTCATCATTCACACTGCTGTCAAGAAACCAGTAATGTTTTATAAAAACACAGCTGAGTGATTTGAGCTAAAAAAAAAGTGTTTGCTCCTTAAGTGCATTTTTCAGTCCGGGGGGGGGGGGGATTACATACATTGCAGTGTTGAACCAACGCTTCTGCATTTCTGGGATGCATATGTTACACTTGTACTGATCCTGTTTTGTGATGACATTTGTGGCATATCAACGTGCTAAATAAAAAGACATTTGCGCTGACTAACCAGGGCAAATACGTTCAAATGACGATGCCCAATTGCTGTAGCATCAGTGCAGGGTATGTAATGTAGCGCCTGGGGTCTAGCTTCTATGCCCCAACCATAATCTCCCTTCTGGTGATGCGTGTCACGAGCTACACTTTATGTGGAAGCGCGAGGGATGCCTGAAGAAGTCAAAGACACGCAGGCAGCCGTGGGACTGACACTGTGCTCGAGAGCGCCTAGCAGCAGAGTTTCTAGGTGCTTCCAGGGGTGAGATGATGGCTGTCAGGCCTTTGCTGGGAGCCAGGGGGGGACGAGGAGTTTTCACAACAGATGCTTGTCTCAAAAAGGTCGGGTGGGCTAGGGCAGAGTCAGTCATGGGCAGCCTCCAAGATGGCTCACTAGTAAAGTGCCCCCTGCTGGTACCTGAGCATGACTTACAGGTCACATTCTTAAATCCGAGCCGAGTGGGCTCAACGCTTTTCCCTCACAAGGTATATAAAGTGGCTGCTATGAATACTGGTTATTTACGGTGCTATGAAGGTGACATATGGAAATAGCAAACACTTTAGAAATCAGGTCACTTTACTTTCCTTTTGTTGCACAAGAGCACAGAACCGGATGAGCAGCTCCTCACGTGCACTGTGGCTGGCCAGGGATGGACACTTTACAGAACCAGTGCTGAGCCTCTTAAGCAGAGCTGGATCTGTTCAAGTCTGTGCAAACCCTGGGCCTGCTCACAGCCTGGCAAGCTGCAGACAATGTTGGGTGCAGCCTTAAATGTGAAATCGTTCCAAGTTGCCACTGTTTGTAGTGAGTTTAACAGACACTGTCTCTGGCTTCCTTCCTGCACGAGGCCAGGTAGGAAGCAGTATCACTCCCCCCATCCTGTGTGTTAGAGAATGGTTTCCATTGCAGTGGGAGGCGGGGCCGTCCATGCCAGGTTTTCAAGGTGACCTCGGACGAGCTTAATATGTAACTGTTGTTCATTTCTGGCAATCATATATATATCTTGTGGATATCCTGCAAATCCGGCATGGATCCGACTCTACTGGACTTATGTTGGGCACCCTTGCACTAGAGCAAGGTTTTTTATGTAAAACTGGTAAGTGTTAATATTGTCATTGTTCACGCCTTCACCAATCACAGGGGGGGGCAACATGCCTGCATCCTCACCGCACACTCCCTATCATTCTTACACTGAGCGCCAAGCTTTCCAAAGTTTAAGAATCTACACAACTTTCAGCATTCCTGCTGAGTTCATTGGCCGACATACTTGTTGTGATGGTTTTGCCATTTTATTTCCTGAGCTGTACTTTTCTCAAGAAAGTTAGTTCCCATTATTTTTAATAAACCATTGAGAATGCTGAGAAATCACTTTGTGCGTCTGCGACAAGACACATTTATTTTTTTGAATTCTAAGTAAAGGTAATCAAGATGGAAAGACAATGGCTGTATGACTGACTTCAACAGAAAGCCCTCCCCCATGCTTGCTGCTGAAATATTGAGATATTAGAAAAGCACTGAAAATGTGCATTGCTAAAGCGGCATGTGTTTTCCAGAGTACGCAAATGAAGAGGAAAAGCACGCCTTGCCAATTAAAATGCAGAGTCACCCTTTGTAGTTATTGTGCGATGAGTTTCCAAAAAGTACTCCGGTGGTAGATGAAATGATGCTGATTGTAGGTTTGTGATGCTGGAGAATGAGATAGGCATCTGAAAATAAACAGCATGCATCCTGAAGACACAGCTTGATATGTGACCTCGGTCTTTAAATGCCCAGCACACATACACATGATCACCATGGGCCCCACTGCTGGCAGGTACATAACCTGAAGGCTGCAGTCACATGATGCTTCCGTCCCTTCGATAGCTCAGTTGGTAGAGCGGAGGACTGTAGTGGTGAAGCTGATATCCTTAGGTCGCTGGTTCAAATCCGGCTCGAAGGATTTTTTTTCGTATTTGCTCTTCATATTTCTTTTCACATTCTGAAATTAAAATACGCCATGTTTTGAAGCAACGACGCTAGAGCTTGACAATTGTTTTTGTCTCCCCCATTTTTCTCAGATGGCACCAAGAAGTGAATTTAGCCAGAGCAGAAATGGATGGAGGTGCAGCCGCTGATCCCAGGGATTGTCAGAGAGAGAAAAGGAGGAGTCTGTGCAGAGGAAGCTGTAAATCAGTGATACAAAGAGAGCGGCTCTTTCCTTGCACAGATGGGGTCAACACTGACATTTCTGTGGGTGCAGCGCCCCCAGCAGGGGGACAGGTAGAACAATCAGTAGGAGGTCAGGTACCAGGGAGTCATCAGTTCCTCGTTAGTATAGTGGTCAGTATCCCCGCCTGTCACGCGGGAGACCGGGGTTCAATTCCCCGACGGGGAGACTATGTTTATGACTTAACCATGTTTACACTTTAGAAATACATTTTGTTATTTGTTTCGTTTACAATCTCGACATTTTAGAAGTATTGCGATTTAATGTATATGAAGTGCACTGTATAATATGATCAGTGGCAGCATATAGAATTGTAATAAATACCAACACCGAGGCGCCTCTAGCAGAGCTGGCAGGCTTGGAAATCCAACAGAGAAAGCTTTCAACATGAAGGAATCAAGTTTTGGGAACACATTTGTACATTTTGATTTTAAGTTATGGACCACTTAGTCGACAGCGAATGTTTAATATTTACAGAAAAACAAAGTACTATGTGGTGAACAATTGGTACTGGCTGTTTTGCTTGATTATCAATTCCACGTAATCGCGTCATGGTTAATTTCAAATGTATTATAAGCTTCATCACTATTACTTTTTCTAGTTGCGCCTCTGATTTTCAACTAAAACTATATATCATCTATACAAACAATTAGAACCAAACTGTATCTTTTTTAATAACGAACGTACTTTTCTGAAATTGGAGTGAATGCAAGTTGTAGTAACGAAGAAACGTAGGCTTCCGGGTAGTGTATTGGTTATTCATGTTTTTAGGGTCGAGCCTGCGTTGCATGCGCTCGCGCATGCGTATCGCAGCGAGACGCTTTAGTGTTTAGAAAAGGGCTCGGAGCCCTGTCAACGTCACGTCAGTGTTTTTTATTGGTACGTGGGCTTGCCTAATAAAATCCGCTTGCTTTCATTAGTCGAAGGCACGCATAGGTCATGCCTTTTCCGGTGGCTCGCCCTCCTCCAGCGCAGCGACCAAGTACAGAAAACATGCGAGGCTCGCTGTTTTCCATCGGGCTCATGGACTTCTTTTTCTCTCATTCACGAGCGCGATCTCGCTTGGCAGAAGTCGAGCACTTTACATAATTAACTTCACTTTTTCGGGTTATGTACATAAATGCACTTTTGCCCGATAGGTGAAAAGTCGGGTTAGGAGTTTACAACGCGATCAGCTGTAACATGAGCAAACGCGAGACCCGTTGCATTGCAAATGCTTGTTTTAATAGTTTGTGTCTCCGTCAAGTATTCTCCATCTATTTAATGTAAATCTATTTAATGTGCAGTATCTCTTTCTTCGTGGTCTCCATGAATGCAGTGTGTCTTCCATGTCTGGTGTTTTATTCTGGCTTTTTGTATATCTTGGTCAGTCGGCGAAAGCGTAGGTTTAAGCCTGTGTGGTGATGTCTGGTCCACACTGCTGTAAAGAGAGCAGCGACCCCCGGCGAGGCTTCTTTCAGACTAAGGGGGGAGGTGATGAGAGACCTGGACACCTGTAAAGATACCTGTGAGCTCTCCAAAACAACAGAGCCCCTCCATGGGCTCTTGGCTAGGACGTTAGACTGAAGCTCTAAAGATCCCAGGTTTCCACAGTGACTTTTTGTTTGATATCCATTACCTTCAGTGCTGAGTAGTCAAACTTTAAACCCTCTCAAACTTGGTAAAATAAAACATTACTTTAACAACATCAATCTATTTCCCTCCACATTCCAGCTTCTTTCTTTCTTCACCCCTCATTTCTTTCTGAGCCCCCTTCAGTCCGTCTTTATTTTCTTTATTGGAACAAGTTTCTCAAAGCCCTACTCAGTGTGAGTCTCAGAACTGAGAGAATACTATCACAGGCTGTAAGTTCACTGCTAAGAGGAAAGTTTTACTCCTTGTATGAAGGTCCGAAAGAGTGGAGTGCAACTTTCCACAAACTACTATTTAAATACAATCTCCCGGACCTTCCGTAACCTGAGTCTAGACAGAAATATTTAGAATTCTTCTCTGAAAAAGTGGCAACCCTCCTGCAGGGCTTGAAAGCAGACAATACTCATCATTAGAATCCACAGCCAGCAACACTAGAAAACTGCCACTCATGACCAAGTTAGCAGCAAGTTGGGCCACGGGGATGCTCTCTATGCTTGAAACATCAGATAACTCACTAGAAAACTACCTGGAATTTGGCACCCAGACTCATCCTCAACCTCCCGCTCTGAATTCACATCTCACCATACCTCAGAGAGCTCCACTGTCTCCCGAAACAGAAATGAACTAATTTCAAACACCTTACATACACATTCAAGGCACAACACAACGTAGGCCCCACCTACTTGACCAGTTGCTTCTCTTTCCACAACCACCAAGAGACTTCCATCTACTCAGGGCTCCTACTCACACACATCCCATACATACAGAGAACCAGATCAGGAGGATGGGTGTTCTGTTGCATCACTCCTAAAGCATGGAATGGACTCCCATTTCACACAAGAGCATTTTATTCTCTTCTTCAATTCTGCAAGAAGTTGAAGACCTGCGTTTTTAATAAACCAACCTACCTTAGACAGGGCTACACACACACACGCCTGCTCAGCGCCAGGAAACCCTTGCAGGTGATTGCGTGCCTTACAAATACCCATTACGTTACAGATGCACCCCCAGGGCTCCACCAGATGTTTCACAGCAATGGGTGTGACAGAGCATAACATGGCTGTGCCTTTATGCTTTCTTTGGTAGAAGAGAAGGACAGCATTTACCTTCATATATTGTGTGAAAAACTATACCCATGTAAATGTGATGCATTAAAAGACCACAACATTATGGTGCCTTTGTGAGTGATATTACACTTGTTAGATATAAACTGCTTTTATGAAATGTTAACCAGATGCATTTATACCTTGGTATCTTAACAAATGATATATTTTATAGTCACTCATCATTTACTGTGTTTAAGACAATTGCATTTGTAAAAACATAACTAAAATGTGCTTCCATTCCATTGTTCAAGCTGGAGTTAAGGTCTGCCAATTCCTATGTTTAATTTCAACATGAAACTTGCTTTGTTTGTGCGCTATTTTTCTTTCGTCTGCAGGTGATAGGTAAGGAAGAGAGAGTTGGGTTGCCAAGGACGAAACTTGGTAACAAGGAGCTACAAGAACGGCTCCCTTACTATATTCCTGGGCATGGATGTAATCCAAGGTGGAGCAGATGTGTTCAGAAGAGGATAAAAGTGAATTGGACATAATTCACAATGGTGTCTTGTTAGTAATTGTTTCTTTGGGTGTGATGTCAGCTACTGGAAGGCTCTGGGGTGATTAAAGTGTTGTTCAGTTAGGCAGAGATTCAGAATCTTTTTGCCCCCTTGACTAGAGTGGACTCTAAGGGAAAGATAACTCTCCTTGACTAAGTGGCAGTCGCGACTCACAGGGGTTACCAGAGGTGGGGTGGAGAGCGGGGTGTGGGGAGGCAAGGAGAATATTAACAATATTAAAAAGTTAAAAAACTAAAAACTTACCTGCTCCGTCGCACCGCTGCTCCTCCGTCAGCAGCAGGCTCCCAGCCTGCCCTGCGGCCAATCCTGACGCTGCTCAGAGAAGCGTTAGGATTGGCTGGGAGTGCCCAGCCACGGTGCTCCCAGACAGACTGGGAGCCTGTGCCTGCTCTCTCCAGCCCGGCAGCAGTGTGCCCCAGATGGCCGGCCAAACACACATGTGCACTGAGGGGAGTGCACAGTGCACTCCCCTCACTGCTCGTCACCCCCAATGCCCCACCCCTTTATAATTCTCAGTATAATGTACATGCGACATCAGCTCCCGTGAGTTTCTGTAGTGTAGTGGTTATCACGTTCGCTGCCCCCGTGAAAGGTCGCGGGTTTGAAACTGGGCGGAAACACTTTTAACACTTCCATCTACCTTGTTCTGCATTATTATTAATATCTATGACCACCTAACTTGTTCTGCATTATTAATATATATGACGAGCGATACTTCTGTGCTACAATTTTAATTGATATCATCCATATAGTAACATATTTCAAATAAACAAGATAAGCAACGCATAGATGATGTAAACTGTGCAAAAGATATTAGCTCGCTTGTAATTAGTACGGGACTGAAAATTTTAAAATAATACAAAACTAAAGAAATGAATGTTAAATTATTAAAACTACAGCAGGTTCTACCGAGATTCAAACTCAGATCGCTGGACTCAAAGTCCAGAGTGCTAACCATTACACCATGGAACCTTCCATTGACAAGCATGAGGTGCGTTAGTAGTGAAATGACAGTATCCTGTAGTGTGCACGTCTCCTTGTAAAAGTCCTGATGTTTTTCAGATGTCAGGTTATTAATGGCAAGGAACACAAGCATTGGCAAAGCCAATAGGTATCGCCTATGTGATAGCTACTGGTTTTGCCAGTGATTTAGCCATGCTGCAACATGGCTGAAAGTAAAGGAAAAAAGCTGTATATGACACAGCCAGCATTGATCACTTCATAGTGCTTTTTTTTACATTCATCCATGCTGCACTGAAGCCAGAGCTGCTGTACAATGTGGCTAAAAAAACATTCACAAAACCAATAGATCCCACATAGGCAAGATCTATTAGCTTTACCAAGGCTTGTTTGTCATCTGGAGCCATTGTGGTACTGCCATGAAAGAGCTGCCAACAATAGCCAGGCCCTGTTCATACTGCAATTCGGGTCATCATTCACACTGCTGTCAAGAAACCAGTAATGTTTTATAAAAACACAGCTGAGTGATTTGAGCTAAAAAAAAAGTGTTTGCTCCTTAAGTGCATTTTTCAGTCCGGGGGGGGGGGGGATTACATACATTGCAGTGTTGAACCAACGCTTCTGCATTTCTGGGATGCATATGTTACACTTGTACTGATCCTGTTTTGTGATGACATTTGTGGCATATCAACGTGCTAAATAAAAAGACATTTGCGCTGACTAACCAGGGCAAATACGTTCAAATGACGATGCCCAATTGCTGTAGCATCAGTGCAGGGTATGTAATGTAGCGCCTGGGGTCTAGCTTCTATGCCCCAACCATAATCTCCCTTCTGGTGATGCGTGTCACGAGCTACACTTTATGTGGAAGCGCGAGGGATGCCTGAAGAAGTCAAAGACACGCAGGCAGCCGTGGGACTGACACTGTGCTCGAGAGCGCCTAGCAGCAGAGTTTCTAGGTGCTTCCAGGGGTGAGATGATGGCTGTCAGGCCTTTGCTGGGAGCCAGGGGGGGACGAGGAGTTTTCACAACAGATGCTTGTCTCAAAAAGGTGGGGTGGGCTAGGGCAGAGTCAGTCATGGGCAGCCTCCAAGATGGCTCACTAGTAAAGTGCCCCCTGCTGGTACCTGAGCATGACTTACAGGTCACATTCTTAAATCCGAGCCGAGTGGGCTCAACGCTTTTCCCTCACAAGGTATATAAAGTGGCTGCTATGAATACTGGTTATTTACGGTGCTATGAAGGTGACATATGGAAATAGCAAACACTTTAGAAATCAGGTCACTTTACTTTCCTTTTGTTGCACAAGAGCACAGAACCGGATGAGCAGCTCCTCACGTGCACTGTGGCTGGCCAGGGATGGACACTTTACAGAACCAGTGCTGAGCCTCTTAAGCAGAGCTGGATCTGTTCAAGTCTGTGCAAACCCTGGGCCTGCTCACAGCCTGGCAAGCTGCAGACAATGTTGGGTGCAGCCTTAAATGTGAAATCGTTCCAAGTTGCCACTGTTTGTAGTGAGTTTAACAGACACTGCCTCTGGCTTCCTTCCTGCACGAGGCCAGGTAGGAAGCAGTATCACTCCCCCCATCCTGTGTGTTAGAGAATGGTTTCCATTGCAGTGGGAGGCGGGGCCGTCCATGCCAGGTTTTCAAGGTGACCTCGGACGAGCTTAATATGTAACTGTTGTTCATTTCTGGCAATCATATATATATCTTGTGGATATCCTGCAAATCCGGCATGGATCCGACTCTACTGGACTTATGTTGGGCACCCTTGCACTAGAGCAAGGTTTTTTATGTAAAACTGGTAAGTGTTAATATTGTCATTGTTCACGCCTTCACCAATCACAGGGGGGGGCAACATGCCTGCATCCTCACCGCACACTCCCTATCATTCTTACACTGAGCGCCAAGCTTTCCAAAGTTTAAGAATCTACACAACTTTCAGCATTCCTGCTGAGTTCATTGGCCGACATACTTGTTGTGATGGTTTTGCCATTTTATTTCCTGAGCTGTACTTTTCTCAAGAAAGTTAGTTCCCATTATTTTTAATAAACCATTGAGAATGCTGAGAAATCACTTTGTGCGTCTGCGACAAGACACATTTATTTTTTTGAATTCTAAGTAAAGGTAATCAAGATGGAAAGACAATGGCTGTATGACTGACTTCAACAGAAAGCCCTCCCCCATGCTTGCTGCTGAAATATTGAGATATTAGAAAAGCACTGAAAATGTGCATTGCTAAAGCGGCATGTGTTTTCCAGAGTACGCAAATGAAGAGGAAAAGCACGCCTTGCCAATTAAAATGCAGAGTCACCCTTTGTAGTTATTGTGCGATGAGTTTCCAAAAAGTACTCCGGTGGTAGATGAAATGATGCTGATTGTAGGTTTGTGATGCTGGAGAATGAGATAGGCATCTGAAAATAAACAGCATGCATCCTGAAGACACAGCTTGATATGTGACCTCGGTCTTTAAATGCCCAGCACACATACACATGATCACCATGGGCCCCACTGCTGGCAGGTACATAACCTGAAGGCTGCAGTCACATGATGCTTCCGTCCCTTCGATAGCTCAGTTGGTAGAGCGGAGGACTGTAGTGGTGAAGCTGATATCCTTAGGTCGCTGGTTCAAATCCGGCTCGAAGGATTTTTTTTCGTATTTGCTCTTCATATTTCTTTTCACATTCTGAAATTAAAATACGCCATGTTTTGAAGCAACGACGCTAGAGCTTGACAATTGTTTTTGTCTCCCCCATTTTTCTCAGATGGCACCAAGAAGTGAATTTAGCCAGAGCAGAAATGGATGGAGGTGCAGCCGCTGATCCCAGGGATTGTCAGAGAGAGAAAAGGAGGAGTCTGTGCAGAGGAAGCTGTAAATCAGTGATACAAAGAGAGCGGCTCTTTCCTTGCACAGATGGGGTCAACACTGACATTTCTGTGGGTGCAGCGCCCCCAGCAGGGGGACAGGTAGAACAATCAGTAGGAGGTCAGGTACCAGGGAGTCATCAGTTCCTCGTTAGTATAGTGGTCAGTATCCCCGCCTGTCACGCGGGAGACCGGGGTTCAATTCCCCGACGGGGAGACTATGTTTATGACTTAACCATGTTTACACTTTAGAAATACATTTTGTTATTTGTTTCGTTTACAATCTCGACATTTTAGAAGTATTGCGATTTAATGTATATGAAGTGCACTGTATAATATGATCAGTGGCAGCATATAGAATTGTAATAAATACCAACACCGAGGCGCCTCTAGCAGAGCTGGCAGGCTTGGAAATCCAACAGAGAAAGCTTTCAACATGAAGGAATCAAGTTTTGGGAACACATTTGTACATTTTGATTTTAAGTTATGGACCACTTAGTCGACAGCGAATGTTTAATATTTACAGAAAAACAAAGTACTATGTGGTGAACAATTGGTACTGGCTGTTTTGCTTGATTATCAATTCCACGTAATCGCGTCATGGTTAATTTCAAATGTATTATAAGCTTCATCACTATTACTTTTTCTAGTTGCGCCTCTGATTTTCAACTAAAACTATATATCATCTATACAAACAATTAGAACCAAACTGTATCTTTTTTAATAACGAACGTACTTTTCTGAAATTGGAGTGAATGCAAGTTGTAGTAACGAAGAAACGTAGGCTTCCGGGTAGTGTATTGGTTATTCATGTTTTTAGGGTCGAGCCTGCGTTGCATGCGCTCGCGCATGCGTATCGCAGCGAGACGCTTTAGTGTTTAGAAAAGGGCTCGGAGCCCTGTCAACGTCACGTCAGTGTTTTTTATTGGTACGTGGGCTTGCCTAATAAAATCCGCTTGCTTTCATTAGTCGAAGGCACGCATAGGTCATGCCTTTTCCGGTGGCTCGCCCTCCTCCAGCGCAGCGACCAAGTACAGAAAACATGCGAGGCTCGCTGTTTTCCATCGGGCTCATGGACTTCTTTTTCTCTCATTCACGAGCGCGATCTCGCTTGGCAGAAGTCGAGCACTTTACATAATTAACTTCACTTTTTCGGGTTATGTACATAAATGCACTTTTGCCCGATAGGTGAAAAGTCGGGTTAGGAGTTTACAACGCGATCAGCTGTAACATGAGCAAACGCGAGACCCGTTGCATTGCAAATGCTTGTTTTAATAGTTTGTGTCTCCGTCAAGTATTCTCCATCTATTTAATGTAAATCTATTTAATGTGCAGTATCTCTTTCTTCGTGGTCTCCATGAATGCAGTGTGTCTTCCATGTCTGGTGTTTTATTCTGGCTTTTTGTATATCTTGGTCAGTCGGCGAAAGCGTAGGTTTAAGCCTGTGTGGTGATGTCTGGTCCACACTGCTGTAAAGAGAGCAGCGACCCCCGGCGAGGCTTCTTTCAGACTAAGGGGGGAGGTGATGAGAGACCTGGACACCTGTAAAGATACCTGTGAGCTCTCCAAAACAACAGAGCCCCTCCATGGGCTCTTGGCTAGGACGTTAGACTGAAGCTCTAAAGATCCCAGGTTTCCACAGTGACTTTTTGTTTGATATCCATTACCTTCAGTGCTGAGTAGTCAAACTTTAAACCCTCTCAAACTTGGTAAAATAAAACATTACTTTAACAACATCAATCTATTTCCCTCCACATTCCAGCTTCTTTCTTTCTTCACCCCTCATTTCTTTCTGAGCCCCCTTCAGTCCGTCTTTATTTTCTTTATTGGAACAAGTTTCTCAAAGCCCTACTCAGTGTGAGTCTCAGAACTGAGAGAATACTATCACAGGCTGTAAGTTCACTGCTAAGAGGAAAGTTTTACTCCTTGTATGAAGGTCCGAAAGAGTGGAGTGCAACTTTCCACAAACTACTATTTAAATACAATCTCCCGGACCTTCCGTAACCTGAGTCTAGACAGAAATATTTAGAATTCTTCTCTGAAAAAGTGGCAACCCTCCTGCAGGGCTTGAAAGCAGACAATACTCATCATTAGAATCCACAGCCAGCAACACTAGAAAACTGCCACTCATGACCAAGTTAGCAGCAAGTTGGGCCACGGGGATGCTCTCTATGCTTGAAACATCAGATAACTCACTAGAAAACTACCTGGAATTTGGCACCCAGACTCATCCTCAACCTCCCGCTCTGAATTCACATCTCACCATACCTCAGAGAGCTCCACTGTCTCCCGAAACAGAAATGAACTAATTTCAAACACCTTACATACACATTCAAGGCACAACACAACGTAGGCCCCACCTACTTGACCAGTTGCTTCTCTTTCCACAACCACCAAGAGACTTCCATCTACTCAGGGCTCCTACTCACACACATCCCATACATACAGAGAACCAGATCAGGAGGATGGGTGTTCTGTTGCATCACTCCTAAAGCATGGAATGGACTCCCATTTCACACAAGAGCATTTTATTCTCTTCTTCAATTCTGCAAGAAGTTGAAGACCTGCGTTTTTAATAAACCAACCTACCTTAGACAGGGCTACACACACACACGCCTGCTCAGCGCCAGGAAACCCTTGCAGGTGATTGCGTGCCTTACAAATACCCATTACGTTACAGATGCACCCCCAGGGCTCCACCAGATGTTTCACAGCAATGGGTGTGACAGAGCATAACATGGCTGTGCCTTTATGCTTTCTTTGGTAGAAGAGAAGGACAGCATTTACCTTCATATATTGTGTGAAAAACTATACCCATGTAAATGTGATGCATTAAAAGACCACAACATTATGGTGCCTTTGTGAGTGATATTACACTTGTTAGATATAAACTGCTTTTATGAAATGTTAACCAGATGCATTTATACCTTGGTATCTTAACAAATGATATATTTTATAGTCACTCATCATTTACTGTGTTTAAGACAATTGCATTTGTAAAAACATAACTAAAATGTGCTTCCATTCCATTGTTCAAGCTGGAGTTAAGGTCTGCCAATTCCTATGTTTAATTTCAACATGAAACTTGCTTTGTTTGTGCGCTATTTTTCTTTCGTCTGCAGGTGATAGGTAAGGAAGAGAGAGTTGGGTTGCCAAGGACGAAACTTGGTAACAAGGAGCTACAAGAACGGCTCCCTTACTATATTCCTGGGCATGGATGTAATCCAAGGTGGAGCAGATGTGTTCAGAAGAGGATAAAAGTGAATTGGACATAATTCACAATGGTGTCTTGTTAGTAATTGTTTCTTTGGGTGTGATGTCAGCTACTGGAAGGCTCTGGGGTGATTAAAGTGTTGTTCAGTTAGGCAGAGATTCAGAATCTTTTTGCCCCCTTGACTAGAGTGGACTCTAAGGGAAAGATAACTCTCCTTGACTAAGTGGCAGTCGCGACTCACAGGGGTTACCAGAGGTGGGGTGGAGAGCGGGGTGTGGGGAGGCAAGGAGAATATTAACAATATTAAAAAGTTAAAAAACTAAAAACTTACCTGCTCCGTCGCACCGCTGCTCCTCCGTCAGCAGCAGGCTCCCAGCCTGCCCTGCGGCCAATCCTGACGCTGCTCAGAGAAGCGTTAGGATTGGCTGGGAGTGCCCAGCCACGGTGCTCCCAGACAGACTGGGAGCCTGTGCCTGCTCTCTCCAGCCCGGCAGCAGTGTGCCCCAGATGGCCGGCCAAACACACATGTGCACTGAGGGGAGTGCACAGTGCACTCCCCTCACTGCTCGTCACCCCCAATGCCCCACCCCTTTATAATTCTCAGTATAATGTACATGCGACATCAGCTCCCGTGAGTTTCTGTAGTGTAGTGGTTATCACGTTCGCTGCCCCCGTGAAAGGTCGCGGGTTTGAAACTGGGCGGAAACACTTTTAACACTTCCATCTACCTTGTTCTGCATTATTATTAATATCTATGACCACCTAACTTGTTCTGCATTATTAATATATATGACGAGCGATACTTCTGTGCTACAATTTTAATTGATATCATCCATATAGTAACATATTTCAAATAAACAAGATAAGCAACGCATAGATGATGTAAACTGTGCAAAAGATATTAGCTCGCTTGTAATTAGTACGGGACTGAAAATTTTAAAATAATACAAAACTAAAGAAATGAATGTTAAATTATTAAAACTACAGCAGGTTCTACCGAGATTCAAACTCAGATCGCTGGACTCAAAGTCCAGAGTGCTAACCATTACACCATGGAACCTTCCATTGACAAGCATGAGGTGCGTTAGTAGTGAAATGACAGTATCCTGTAGTGTGCACGTCTCCTTGTAAAAGTCCTGATGTTTTTCAGATGTCAGGTTATTAATGGCAAGGAACACAAGCATTGGCAAAGCCAATAGGTATCGCCTATGTGATAGCTACTGGTTTTGCCAGTGATTTAGCCATGCTGCAACATGGCTGAAAGTAAAGGAAAAAAGCTGTATATGACACAGCCAGCATTGATCACTTCATAGTGCTTTTTTTTACATTCATCCATGCTGCACTGAAGCCAGAGCTGCTGTACAATGTGGCTAAAAAAACATTCACAAAACCAATAGATCCCACATAGGCAAGATCTATTAGCTTTACCAAGGCTTGTTTGTCATCTGGAGCCATTGTGGTACTGCCATGAAAGAGCTGCCAACAATAGCCAGGCCCTGTTCATACTGCAATTCGGGTCATCATTCACACTGCTGTCAAGAAACCAGTAATGTTTTATAAAAACACAGCTGAGTGATTTGAGCTAAAAAAAAAGTGTTTGCTCCTTAAGTGCATTTTTCAGTCCGGGGGGGGGGGGGATTACATACATTGCAGTGTTGAACCAACGCTTCTGCATTTCTGGGATGCATATGTTACACTTGTACTGATCCTGTTTTGTGATGACATTTGTGGCATATCAACGTGCTAAATAAAAAGACATTTGCGCTGACTAACCAGGGCAAATACGTTCAAATGACGATGCCCAATTGCTGTAGCATCAGTGCAGGGTATGTAATGTAGCGCCTGGGGTCTAGCTTCTATGCCCCAACCATAATCTCCCTTCTGGTGATGCGTGTCACGAGCTACACTTTATGTGGAAGCGCGAGGGATGCCTGAAGAAGTCAAAGACACGCAGGCAGCCGTGGGACTGACACTGTGCTCGAGAGCGCCTAGCAGCAGAGTTTCTAGGTGCTTCCAGGGGTGAGATGATGGCTGTCAGGCCTTTGCTGGGAGCCAGGGGGGGACGAGGAGTTTTCACAACAGATGCTTGTCTCAAAAAGGTGGGGTGGGCTAGGGCAGAGTCAGTCATGGGCAGCCTCCAAGATGGCTCACTAGTAAAGTGCCCCCTGCTGGTACCTGAGCATGACTTACAGGTCACATTCTTAAATCCGAGCCGAGTGGGCTCAACGCTTTTCCCTCACAAGGTATATAAAGTGGCTGCTATGAATACTGGTTATTTACGGTGCTATGAAGGTGACATATGGAAATAGCAAACACTTTAGAAATCAGGTCACTTTACTTTCCTTTTGTTGCACAAGAGCACAGAACCGGATGAGCAGCTCCTCACGTGCACTGTGGCTGGCCAGGGATGGACACTTTACAGAACCAGTGCTGAGCCTCTTAAGCAGAGCTGGATCTGTTCAAGTCTGTGCAAACCCTGGGCCTGCTCACAGCCTGGCAAGCTGCAGACAATGTTGGGTGCAGCCTTAAATGTGAAATCGTTCCAAGTTGCCACTGTTTGTAGTGAGTTTAACAGACACTGCCTCTGGCTTCCTTCCTGCACGAGGCCAGGTAGGAAGCAGTATCACTCCCCCCATCCTGTGTGTTAGAGAATGGTTTCCATTGCAGTGGGAGGCGGGGCCGTCCATGCCAGGTTTTCAAGGTGACCTCGGACGAGCTTAATATGTAACTGTTGTTCATTTCTGGCAATCATATATATATCTTGTGGATATCCTGCAAATCCGGCATGGATCCGACTCTACTGGACTTATGTTGGGCACCCTTGCACTAGAGCAAGGTTTTTTATGTAAAACTGGTAAGTGTTAATATTGTCATTGTTCACGCCTTCACCAATCACAGGGGGGGGCAACTTGCCTGCATCCTCACCGCACACTCCCTATCATTCTTACACTGAGCGCCAAGCTTTCCAAAGTTTAAGAATCTACACAACTTTCAGCATTCCTGCTGAGTTCATTGGCCGACATACTTGTTGTGATGGTTTTGCCATTTTATTTCCTGAGCTGTACTTTTCTCAAGAAAGTTAGTTCCCATTATTTTTAATAAACCATTGAGAATGCTGAGAAATCACTTTGTGCGTCTGCGACAAGACACATTTATTTTTTTGAATTCTAAGTAAAGGTAATCAAGATGGAAAGACAATGGCTGTATGACTGACTTCAACAGAAAGCCCTCCCCCATGCTTGCTGCTGAAATATTGAGATATTAGAAAAGCACTGAAAATGTGCATTGCTAAAGCGGCATGTGTTTTCCAGAGTACGCAAATGAAGAGGAAAAGCACGCCTTGCCAATTAAAATGCAGAGTCACCCTTTGTAGTTATTGTGCGATGAGTTTCCAAAAAGTACTCCGGTGGTAGATGAAATGATGCTGATTGTAGGTTTGTGATGCTGGAGAATGAGATAGGCATCTGAAAATAACCAGCATGCATCCTGAAGACACAGCTTGATATGTGACCTCGGTCTTTAAATGCCCAGCACACATACACATGATCACCATGGGCCCCACTGCTGGCAGGTACATAACCTGAAGGCTGCAGTCACATGATGCTTCCGTCCCTTCGATAGCTCAGTTGGTAGAGCGGAGGACTGTAGTGGTGAAGCTGATATCCTTAGGTCGCTGGTTCAAATCCGGCTCGAAGGATTTTTTTTCGTATTTGCTCTTCATATTTCTTTTCACATTCTGAAATTAAAATACGCCATGTTTTGAAGCAACGACGCTAGAGCTTGACAATTGTTTTTGTCTCCCCCATTTTTCTCAGATGGCACCAAGAAGTGAATTTAGCCAGAGCAGAAATGGACGGAGGTGCAGCCGCTGATCCCAGTGACTGTCAGAGAGAGAAAAGGAGGAGTCTGTGCAGAGGAAGCTGTAAATCAGTGATACAAAGAGAGCGGCTCTTTCCTTGCACAGATGGGGTTAACACTGACATTTCTGTGGGTGCAGCGCCCCCAGCAGGGGGACAGGTAGAACAATCAGTAGGAGGTCAGGTACCAGGGAGTCATCAGTTCCTCGTTAGTATAGTGGTCAGTATCCCCGCCTGTCACGCGGGAGACCGGGGTTCAATTCCCCGACGGGGAGACTATGTTTATGACTTAACCATGTTTACACTTTAGAAATACATTTTGTTATTTGTTTCGTTTACAATCTCGACATTTTAGAAGTATTGCGATTTAATGTATATGAAGTGCACTGTATAATATGATCAGTGGCAGCATATAGAATTGTAATAAATACCAACACCGAGGCGCCTCTAGCAGAGCTGGCAGGCTTGGAAATCCAACAGAGAAAGCTTTCAACATGAAGGAATCAAGTTTTGGGAACACATTTGTACATTTTGATTTTAAGTTATGGACCACTTAGTCGACAGCGAATGTTTAATATTTACAGAAAAACAAAGTACTATGTGGTGAACAATTGGTACTGGCTGTTTTGCTTGATTATCAATTCCACGTAATCGCGTCATGGTTAATTTCAAATGTATTATAAGCTTCATCACTATTACTTTTTCTAGTTGCGCCTCTGATTTTCAACTAAAACTATATATCATCTATACAAACAATTAGAACCAAACTGTATCTTTTTTAATAACGAACGTACTTTTCTGAAATTGGAGTGAATGCAAGTTGTAGTAACGAAGAAACGTAGGCTTCCGGGTAGTGTATTGGTTATTCATGTTTTTAGGGTCGAGCCTGCGTTGCATGCGCTCGCGCATGCGTATCGCAGCGAGACGCTTTAGTGTTTAGAAAAGGGCTCGGAGCCCTGTCAACGTCACGTCAGTGTTTTTTATTGGTACGTGGGCTTGCCTAATAAAATCCGCTTGCTTTCATTAGTCGAAGGCACGCATAGGTCATGCCTTTTCCGGTGGCTCGCCCTCCTCCAGCGCAGCGACCAAGTACAGAAAACATGCGAGGCTCGCTGTTTTCCATCGGGCTCATGGACTTCTTTTTCTCTCATTCACGAGCGCGATCTCGCTTGGCAGAAGTCGAGCACTTTACATAATTAACTTCACTTTTTCGGGTTATGTACATAAATGCACTTTTGCCCGATAGGTGAAAAGTCGGGTTAGGAGTTTACAACGCGATCAGCTGTAACATGAGCAAACGCGAGACCCGTTGCATTGCAAATGCTTGTTTTAATAGTTTGTGTCTCCGTCAAGTATTCTCCATCTATTTAATGTAAATCTATTTAATGTGCAGTATCTCTTTCTTCGTGGTCTCCATGAATGCAGTGTGTCTTCCATGTCTGGTGTTTTATTCTGGCTTTTTGTATATCTTGGTCAGTCGGCGAAAGCGTAGGTTTAAGCCTGTGTGGTGATGTCTGGTCCACACTGCTGTAAAGAGAGCAGCGACCCCCGGCGAGGCTTCTTTCAGACTAAGGGGGGAGGTGATGAGAGACCTGGACACCTGTAAAGATACCTGTGAGCTCTCCAAAACAACAGAGCCCCTCCATGGGCTCTTGGCTAGGACGTTAGACTGAAGCTCTAAAGATCCCAGGTTTCCACAGTGACTTTTTGTTTGATATCCATTACCTTCAGTGCTGAGTAGTCAAACTTTAAACCCTCTCAAACTTGGTAAAATAAAACATTACTTTAACAACATCAATCTATTTCCCTCCACATTCCAGCTTCTTTCTTTCTTCACCCCTCATTTCTTTCTGAGCCCCCTTCAGTCCGTCTTTATTTTCTTTATTGGAACAAGTTTCTCAAAGCCCTACTCAGTGTGAGTCTCAGAACTGAGAGAATACTATCACAGGCTGTAAGTTCACTGCTAAGAGGAAAGTTTTACTCCTTGTATGAAGGTCCGAAAGAGTGGAGTGCAACTTTCCACAAACTACTATTTAAATACAATCTCCCGGACCTTCCGTAACCTGAGTCTAGACAGAAATATTTAGAATTCTTCTCTGAAAAAGTGGCAACCCTCCTGCAGGGCTTGAAAGCAGACAATACTCATCATTAGAATCCACAGCCAGCAACACTAGAAAACTGCCACTCATGACCAAGTTAGCAGCAAGTTGGGCCACGGGGATGCTCTCTATGCTTGAAACATCAGATAACTCACTAGAAAACTACCTGGAATTTGGCACCCAGACTCATCCTCAACCTCCCGCTCTGAATTCACATCTCACCATACCTCAGAGAGCTCCACTGTCTCCCGAAACAGAAATGAACTAATTTCAAACACCTTACATACACATTCAAGGCACAACACAACGTAGGCCCCACCTACTTGACCAGTTGCTTCTCTTTCCACAACCACCAAGAGACTTCCATCTACTCAGGGCTCCTACTCACACACATCCCATACATACAGAGAACCAGATCAGGAGGATGGGTGTTCTGTTGCATCACTCCTAAAGCATGGAATGGACTCCCATTTCACACAAGAGCATTTTATTCTCTTCTTCAATTCTGCAAGAAGTTGAAGACCTGCGTTTTTAATAAACCAACCTACCTTAGACAGGGCTACACACACACACGCCTGCTCAGCGCCAGGAAACCCTTGCAGGTGATTGCGTGCCTTACAAATACCCATTACGTTACAGATGCACCCCCAGGGCTCCACCAGATGTTTCACAGCAATGGGTGTGACAGAGCATAACATGGCTGTGCCTTTATGCTTTCTTTGGTAGAAGAGAAGGACAGCATTTACCTTCATATATTGTGTGAAAAACTATACCCATGTAAATGTGATGCATTAAAAGACCACAACATTATGGTGCCTTTGTGAGTGATATTACACTTGTTAGATATAAACTGCTTTTATGAAATGTTAACCAGATGCATTTATACCTTGGTATCTTAACAAATGATATATTTTATAGTCACTCATCATTTACTGTGTTTAAGACAATTGCATTTGTAAAAACATAACTAAAATGTGCTTCCATTCCATTGTTCAAGCTGGAGTTAAGGTCTGCCAATTCCTATGTTTAATTTCAACATGAAACTTGCTTTGTTTGTGCGCTATTTTTCTTTCGTCTGCAGGTGATAGGTAAGGAAGAGAGAGTTGGGTTGCCAAGGACGAAACTTGGTAACAAGGAGCTACAAGAACGGCTCCCTTACTATATTCCTGGGCATGGATGTAATCCAAGGTGGAGCAGATGTGTTCAGAAGAGGATAAAAGTGAATTGGACATAATTCACAATGGTGTCTTGTTAGTAATTGTTTCTTTGGGTGTGATGTCAGCTACTGGAAGGCTCTGGGGTGATTAAAGTGTTGTTCAGTTAGGCAGAGATTCAGAATCTTTTTGCCCCCTTGACTAGAGTGGACTCTAAGGGAAAGATAACTCTCCTTGACTAAGTGGCAGTCGCGACTCACAGGGGTTACCAGAGGTGGGGTGGAGAGCGGGGTGTGGGGAGGCAAGGAGAATATTAACAATATTAAAAAGTTAAAAAACTAAAAACTTACCTGCTCCGTCGCACCGCTGCTCCTCCGTCAGCAGCAGGCTCCCAGCCTGCCCTGCGGCCAATCCTGACGCTGCTCAGAGAAGCGTTAGGATTGGCTGGGAGTGCCCAGCCACGGTGCTCCCAGACAGACTGGGAGCCTGTGCCTGCTCTCTCCAGCCCGGCAGCAGTGTGCCCCAGATGGCCGGCCAAACACACATGTGCACTGAGGGGAGTGCACAGTGCACTCCCCTCACTGCTCGTCACCCCCAATGCCCCACCCCTTTATAATTCTCAGTATAATGTACATGCGACATCAGCTCCCGCGAGTTTCTGTAGTGTAGTGGTTATCACGTTCGCTGCCCCCGTGAAAGGTCGCGGGTTTGAAACTGGGCGGAAACACTTTTAACACTTCCATCTACCTTGTTCTGCATTATTATTAATATCTATGACCACCTAACTTGTTCTGCATTATTAATATATATGACGAGCGATACTTCTGTGCTACAATTTTAATTGATATCATCCATATAGTAACATATTTCAAATAAACAAGATAAGCAACGCATAGATGATGTAAACTGTGCAAAAGATATTAGCTCGCTTGTAATTAGTACGGGACTGAAAATTTTAAAATAATACAAAACTAAAGAAATGAATGTTAAATTATTAAAACTACAGCAGGTTCTACCGAGATTCAAACTCAGATCGCTGGACTCAAAGTCCAGAGTGCTAACCATTACACCATGGAACCTTCCATTGACAAGCATGAGGTGCGTTAGTAGTGAAATGACAGTATCCTGTAGTGTGCACGTCTCCTTGTAAAAGTCCTGATGTTTTTCAGATGTCAGGTTATTAATGGCAAGGAACACAAGCATTGGCAAAGCCAATAGGTATCGCCTATGTGATAGCTACTGGTTTTGCCAGTGATTTAGCCATGCTGCAACATGGCTGAAAGTAAAGGAAAAAAGCTGTATATGACACAGCCAGCATTGATCACTTCATAGTGCTTTTTTTTACATTCATCCATGCTGCACTGAAGCCAGAGCTGCTGTACAATGTGGCTAAAAAAACATTCACAAAACCAATAGATCCCACATAGGCAAGATCTATTAGCTTTACCAAGGCTTGTTTGTCATCTGGAGCCATTGTGGTACTGCCATGAAAGAGCTGCCAACAATAGCCAGGCCCTGTTCATACTGCAATTCGGGTCATCATTCACACTGCTGTCAAGAAACCAGTAATGTTTTATAAAAACACAGCTGAGTGATTTGAGCTAAAAAAAAAGTGTTTGCTCCTTAAGTGCATTTTTCAGTCCGGGGGGGGGGGGGATTACATACATTGCAGTGTTGAACCAACGCTTCTGCATTTCTGGGATGCATATGTTACACTTGTACTGATCCTGTTTTGTGATGACATTTGTGGCATATCAACGTGCTAAATAAAAAGACATTTGCGCTGACTAACCAGGGCAAATACGTTCAAATGACGATGCCCAATTGCTGTAGCATCAGTGCAGGGTATGTAATGTAGCGCCTGGGGTCTAGCTTCTATGCCCCAACCATAATCTCCCTTCTGGTGATGCGTGTCACGAGCTACACTTTATGTGGAAGCGCGAGGGATGCCTGAAGAAGTCAAAGACACGCAGGCAGCCGTGGGACTGACACTGTGCTCGAGAGCGCCTAGCAGCAGAGTTTCTAGGTGCTTCCAGGGGTGAGATGATGGCTGTCAGGCCTTTGCTGGGAGCCAGGGGGGGACGAGGAGTTTTCACAACAGATGCTTGTCTCAAAAAGGTCGGGTGGGCTAGGGCAGAGTCAGTCATGGGCAGCCTCCAAGATGGCTCACTAGTAAAGTGCCCCCTGCTGGTACCTGAGCATGACTTACAGGTCACATTCTTAAATCCGAGCCGAGTGGGCTCAACGCTTTTCCCTCACAAGGTATATAAAGTGGCTGCTATGAATACTGGTTATTTACGGTGCTATGAAGGTGACATATGGAAATAGCAAACACTTTAGAAATCAGGTCACTTTACTTTCCTTTTGTTGCACAAGAGCACAGAACCGGATGAGCAGCTCCTCACGTGCACTGTGGCTGGCCAGGGATGGACACTTTACAGAACCAGTGCTGAGCCTCTTAAGCAGAGCTGGATCTGTTCAAGTCTGTGCAAACCCTGGGCCTGCTCACAGCCTGGCAAGCTGCAGACAATGTTGGGTGCAGCCTTAAATGTGAAATCGTTCCAAGTTGCCACTGTTTGTAGTGAGTTTAACAGACACTGTCTCTGGCTTCCTTCCTGCACGAGGCCAGGTAGGAAGCAGTATCACTCCCCCCATCCTGTGTGTTAGAGAATGGTTTCCATTGCAGTGGGAGGCGGGGCCGTCCATGCCAGGTTTTCAAGGTGACCTCGGACGAGCTTAATATGTAACTGTTGTTCATTTCTGGCAATCATATATATATCTTGTGGATATCCTGCAAATCCGGCATGGATCCGACTCTACTGGACTTATGTTGGGCACCCTTGCACTAGAGCAAGGTTTTTTATGTAAAACTGGTAAGTGTTAATATTGTCATTGTTCACGCCTTCACCAATCACAGGGGGGGGCAACATGCCTGCATCCTCACCGCACACTCCCTATCATTCTTACACTGAGCGCCAAGCTTTCCAAAGTTTAAGAATCTACACAACTTTCAGCATTCCTGCTGAGTTCATTGGCCGACATACTTGTTGTGATGGTTTTGCCATTTTATTTCCTGAGCTGTACTTTTCTCAAGAAAGTTAGTTCCCATTATTTTTAATAAACCATTGAGAATGCTGAGAAATCACTTTGTGCGTCTGCGACAAGACACATTTATTTTTTTGAATTCTAAGTAAAGGTAATCAAGATGGAAAGACAATGGCTGTATGACTGACTTCAACAGAAAGCCCTCCCCCATGCTTGCTGCTGAAATATTGAGATATTAGAAAAGCACTGAAAATGTGCATTGCTAAAGCGGCATGTGTTTTCCAGAGTACGCAAATGAAGAGGAAAAGCACGCCTTGCCAATTAAAATGCAGAGTCACCCTTTGTAGTTATTGTGCGATGAGTTTCCAAAAAGTACTCCGGTGGTAGATGAAATGATGCTGATTGTAGGTTTGTGATGCTGGAGAATGAGATAGGCATCTGAAAATAAACAGCATGCATCCTGAAGACACAGCTTGATATGTGACCTCGGTCTTTAAATGCCCAGCACACATACACATGATCACCATGGGCCCCACTGCTGGCAGGTACATAACCTGAAGGCTGCAGTCACATGATGCTTCCGTCCCTTCGATAGCTCAGTTGGTAGAGCGGAGGACTGTAGTGGTGAAGCTGATATCCTTAGGTCGCTGGTTCAAATCCGGCTCGAAGGATTTTTTTTCGTATTTGCTCTTCATATTTCTTTTCACATTCTGAAATTAAAATACGCCATGTTTTGAAGCAACGACGCTAGAGCTTGACAATTGTTTTTGTCTCCCCCATTTTTCTCAGATGGCACCAAGAAGTGAATTTAGCCAGAGCAGAAATGGATGGAGGTGCAGCCGCTGATCCCAGGGATTGTCAGAGAGAGAAAAGGAGGAGTCTGTGCAGAGGAAGCTGTAAATCAGTGATACAAAGAGAGCGGCTCTTTCCTTGCACAGATGGGGTCAACACTGACATTTCTGTGGGTGCAGCGCCCCCAGCAGGGGGACAGGTAGAACAATCAGTAGGAGGTCAGGTACCAGGGAGTCATCAGTTCCTCGTTAGTATAGTGGTCAGTATCCCCGCCTGTCACGCGGGAGACCGGGGTTCAATTCCCCGACGGGGAGACTATGTTTATGACTTAACCATGTTTACACTTTAGAAATACATTTTGTTATTTGTTTCGTTTACAATCTCGACATTTTAGAAGTATTGCGATTTAATGTATATGAAGTGCACTGTATAATATGATCAGTGGCAGCATATAGAATTGTAATAAATACCAACACCGAGGCGCCTCTAGCAGAGCTGGCAGGCTTGGAAATCCAACAGAGAAAGCTTTCAACATGAAGGAATCAAGTTTTGGGAACACATTTGTACATTTTGATTTTAAGTTATGGACCACTTAGTCGACAGCGAATGTTTAATATTTACAGAAAAACAAAGTACTATGTGGTGAACAATTGGTACTGGCTGTTTTGCTTGATTATCAATTCCACGTAATCGCGTCATGGTTAATTTCAAATGTATTATAAGCTTCATCACTATTACTTTTTCTAGTTGCGCCTCTGATTTTCAACTAAAACTATATATCATCTATACAAACAATTAGAACCAAACTGTATCTTTTTTAATAACGAACGTACTTTTCTGAAATTGGAGTGAATGCAAGTTGTAGTAACGAAGAAACGTAGGCTTCCGGGTAGTGTATTGGTTATTCATGTTTTTAGGGTCGAGCCTGCGTTGCATGCGCTCGCGCATGCGTATCGCAGCGAGACGCTTTAGTGTTTAGAAAAGGGCTCGGAGCCCTGTCAACGTCACGTCAGTGTTTTTTATTGGTACGTGGGCTTGCCTAATAAAATCCGCTTGCTTTCATTAGTCGAAGGCACGCATAGGTCATGCCTTTTCCGGTGGCTCGCCCTCCTCCAGCGCAGCGACCAAGTACAGAAAACATGCGAGGCTCGCTGTTTTCCATCGGGCTCATGGACTTCTTTTTCTCTCATTCACGAGCGCGATCTCGCTTGGCAGAAGTCGAGCACTTTACATAATTAACTTCACTTTTTCGGGTTATGTACATAAATGCACTTTTGCCCGATAGGTGAAAAGTCGGGTTAGGAGTTTACAACGCGATCAGCTGTAACATGAGCAAACGCGAGACCCGTTGCATTGCAAATGCTTGTTTTAATAGTTTGTGTCTCCGTCAAGTATTCTCCATCTATTTAATGTAAATCTATTTAATGTGCAGTATCTCTTTCTTCGTGGTCTCCATGAATGCAGTGTGTCTTCCATGTCTGGTGTTTTATTCTGGCTTTTTGTATATCTTGGTCAGTCGGCGAAAGCGTAGGTTTAAGCCTGTGTGGTGATGTCTGGTCCACACTGCTGTAAAGAGAGCAGCGACCCCCGGCGAGGCTTCTTTCAGACTAAGGGGGGAGGTGATGAGAGACCTGGACACCTGTAAAGATACCTGTGAGCTCTCCAAAACAACAGAGCCCCTCCATGGGCTCTTGGCTAGGACGTTAGACTGAAGCTCTAAAGATCCCAGGTTTCCACAGTGACTTTTTGTTTGATATCCATTACCTTCAGTGCTGAGTAGTCAAACTTTAAACCCTCTCAAACTTGGTAAAATAAAACATTACTTTAACAACATCAATCTATTTCCCTCCACATTCCAGCTTCTTTCTTTCTTCACCCCTCATTTCTTTCTGAGCCCCCTTCAGTCCGTCTTTATTTTCTTTATTGGAACAAGTTTCTCAAAGCCCTACTCAGTGTGAGTCTCAGAACTGAGAGAATACTATCACAGGCTGTAAGTTCACTGCTAAGAGGAAAGTTTTACTCCTTGTATGAAGGTCCGAAAGAGTGGAGTGCAACTTTCCACAAACTACTATTTAAATACAATCTCCCGGACCTTCCGTAACCTGAGTCTAGACAGAAATATTTAGAATTCTTCTCTGAAAAAGTGGCAACCCTCCTGCAGGGCTTGAAAGCAGACAATACTCATCATTAGAATCCACAGCCAGCAACACTAGAAAACTGCCACTCATGACCAAGTTAGCAGCAAGTTGGGCCACGGGGATGCTCTCTATGCTTGAAACATCAGATAACTCACTAGAAAACTACCTGGAATTTGGCACCCAGACTCATCCTCAACCTCCCGCTCTGAATTCACATCTCACCATACCTCAGAGAGCTCCACTGTCTCCCGAAACAGAAATGAACTAATTTCAAACACCTTACATACACATTCAAGGCACAACACAACGTAGGCCCCACCTACTTGACCAGTTGCTTCTCTTTCCACAACCACCAAGAGACTTCCATCTACTCAGGGCTCCTACTCACACACATCCCATACATACAGAGAACCAGATCAGGAGGATGGGTGTTCTGTTGCATCACTCCTAAAGCATGGAATGGACTCCCATTTCACACAAGAGCATTTTATTCTTTTCTTCAATTCTGCAAGAAGTTGAAGACCTGCGTTTTTAATAAACCAACCTACCTTAGACAGGGCTACACACACACACGCCTGCTCAGCGCCAGGAAACCCTTGCAGGTGATTGCGTGCCTTACAAATACCCATTACGTTACAGATGCACCCCCAGGGCTCCACCAGATGTTTCACAGCAATGGGTGTGACAGAGCATAACATGGCTGTGCCTTTATGCTTTCTTTGGTAGAAGAGAAGGACAGCATTTACCTTCATATATTGTGTGAAAAACTATACCCATGTAAATGTGATGCATTAAAAGACCACAACATTATGGTGCCTTTGTGAGTGATATTACACTTGTTAGATATAAACTGCTTTTATGAAATGTTAACCAGATGCATTTATACCTTGGTATCTTAACAAATGATATATTTTATAGTCACTCATCATTTACTGTGTTTAAGACAATTGCATTTGTAAAAACATAACTAAAATGTGCTTCCATTCCATTGTTCAAGCTGGAGTTAAGGTCTGCCAATTCCTATGTTTAATTTCAACATGAAACTTGCTTTGTTTGTGCGCTATTTTTCTTTCGTCTGCAGGTGATAGGTAAGGAAGAGAGAGTTGGGTTGCCAAGGACGAAACTTGGTAACAAGGAGCTACAAGAACGGCTCCCTTACTATATTCCTGGGCATGGATGTAATCCAAGGTGGAGCAGATGTGTTCAGAAGAGGATAAAAGTGAATTGGACATAATTCACAATGGTGTCTTGTTAGTAATTGTTTCTTTGGGTGTGATGTAAGCTACTGGAAGGCTCTGGGGTGATTAAAGTGTTGTTCAGTTAGGCAGAGATTCAGAATCTTTTTGCCCCCTTGACTAGAGTGGACTCTAAGGGAAAGATAACTCTCCTTGACTAAGTGGCAGTCGCGACTCACAGGGGTTACCAGAGGTGGGGTGGAGAGCGGGGTGTGGGGAGGCAAGGAGAATATTAACAATATTAAAAAGTTAAAAAACTAAAAACTTACCTGCTCCGTCGCACCGCTGCTCCTCCGTCAGCAGCAGGCTCCCAGCCTGCCCTGCGGCCAATCCTGACGCTGCTCAGAGAAGCGTTAGGATTGGCTGGGAGTGCCCAGCCACGGTGCTCCCAGACAGACTGGGAGCCTGTGCCTGCTCTCTCCAGCCCGGCAGCAGTGTGCCCCAGATGGCCGGCCAAACACACATGTGCACTGAGGGGAGTGCACAGTGCACTCCCCTCACTGCTCGTCACCCCCAATGCCCCACCCCTTTATAATTCTCAGTATAATGTACATGCGACATCAGCTCCCGCGAGTTTCTGTAGTGTAGTGGTTATCACGTTCGCTGCCCCCGTGAAAGGTCGCGGGTTTGAAACTGGGCGGAAACACTTTTAACACTTCCATCTACCTTGTTCTGCATTATTATTAATATCTATGACCACCTAACTTGTTCTGCATTATTAATATATATGACGAGCGATACTTCTGTGCTACAATTTTAATTGATATCATCCATATAGTAACATATTTCAAATAAACAAGATAAGCAACGCATAGATGATGTAAACTGTGCAAAAGATATTAGCTCGCTTGTAATTAGTACGGGACTGAAAATTTTAAAATAATACAAAACTAAAGAAATGAATGTTAAATTATTAAAACTACAGCAGGTTCTACCGAGATTCAAACTCAGATCGCTGGACTCAAAGTCCAGAGTGCTAACCATTACACCATGGAACCTTCCATTGACAAGCATGAGGTGCGTTAGTAGTGAAATGACAGTATCCTGTAGTGTGCACGTCTCCTTGTAAAAGTCCTGATGTTTTTCAGATGTCAGGTTATTAATGGCAAGGAACACAAGCATTGGCAAAGCCAATAGGTATCGCCTATGTGATAGCTACTGGTTTTGCCAGTGATTTAGCCATGCTGCAACATGGCTGAAAGTAAAGGAAAAAAGCTGTATATGACACAGCCAGCATTGATCACTTCATAGTGCTTTTTTTTACATTCATCCATGCTGCACTGAAGCCAGAGCTGCTGTACAATGTGGCTAAAAAAACATTCACAAAACCAATAGATCCCACATAGGCAAGATCTATTAGCTTTACCAAGGCTTGTTTGTCATCTGGAGCCATTGTGGTACTGCCATGAAAGAGCTGCCAACAATAGCCAGGCCCTGTTCATACTGCAATTCGGGTCATCATTCACACTGCTGTCAAGAAACCAGTAATGTTTTATAAAAACACAGCTGAGTGATTTGAGCTAAAAAAAAAGTGTTTGCTCCTTAAGTGCATTTTTCAGTCCGGGGGGGGGGGGGGGATTACATACATTGCAGTTTTGAACCAACGCTTCTGCATTTCTGGGATGCATATGTTACACTTGTACTGATCCTGTTTTGTGATGACATTTGTGGCATATCAACGTGCTAAATAAAAAGACATTTGCGCTGACTAACCAGGGCAAATACGTTCAAATGACGATGCCCAATTGCTGTAGCATCAGTGCAGGGTATGTAATGTAGCGCCTGGGGTCTAGCTTCTATGCCCCAACCATAATCTCCCTTCTGGTGATGCGTGTCACGAGCTACACTTTATGTGGAAGCGCGAGGGATGCCTGAAGAAGTCAAAGACACGCAGGCAGCCGTGGGACTGACACTGTGCTCGAGAGCGCCTAGCAGCAGAGTTTCTAGGTGCTTCCAGGGGTGAGATGATGGCTGTCAGGCCTTTGCTGGGAGCCAGGGGGGGACGAGGAGTTTTCACAACAGATGCTTGTCTCAAAAAGGTGGGGTGGGCTAGGGCAGAGTCAGTCATGGGCAGCCTCCAAGATGGCTCACTAGTAAAGTGCCCCCTGCTGGTACCTGAGCATGACTTACAGGTCACATTCTTAAATCCGAGCCGAGTGGGCTCAACGCTTTTCCCTCACAAGGTATATAAAGTGGCTGCTATGAATACTGGTTATTTACGGTGCTATGAAGGTGACATATGGAAATAGCAAACACTTTAGAAATCAGGTCACTTTACTTTCCTTTTGTTGCACAAGAGCACAGAACCGGATGAGCAGCTCCTCACGTGCACTGTGGCTGGCCAGGGATGGACACTTTACAGAACCAGTGCTGAGCCTCTTAAGCAGAGCTGGATCTGTTCAAGTCTGTGCAAACCCTGGGCCTGCTCACAGCCTGGCAAGCTGCAGACAATGTTGGGTGCAGCCTTAAATGTGAAATCGTTCCAAGTTGCCACTGTTTGTAGTGAGTTTAACAGACACTGCCTCTGGCTTCCTTCCTGCACGAGGCCAGGTAGGAAGCAGTATCACTCCCCCCATCCTGTGTGTTAGAGAATGGTTTCCATTGCAGTGGGAGGCGGGGCCGTCCATGCCAGGTTTTCAAGGTGACCTCGGACGAGCTTAATATGTAACTGTTGTTCATTTCTGGCAATCATATATATATCTTGTGGATATCCTGCAAATCCGGCATGGATCCGACTCTACTGGACTTATGTTGGGCACCCTTGCACTAGAGCAAGGTTTTTTATGTAAAACTGGTAAGTGTTAATATTGTCATTGTTCACGCCTTCACCAATCACAGGGGGGGGCAACATGCCTGCATCCTCACCGCACACTCCCTATCATTCTTACACTGAGCGCCAAGCTTTCCAAAGTTTAAGAATCTACACAACTTTCAGCATTCCTGCTGAGTTCATTGGCCGACATACTTGTTGTGATGGTTTTGCCATTTTATTTCCTGAGCTGTACTTTTCTCAAGAAAGTTAGTTCCCATTATTTTTAATAAACCATTGAGAATGCTGAGAAATCACTTTGTGCGTCTGCGACAAGACACATTTATTTTTTTGAATTCTAAGTAAAGGTAATCAAGATGGAAAGACAATGGCTGTATGACTGACTTCAACAGAAAGCCCTCCCCCATGCTTGCTGCTGAAATATTGAGATATTAGAAAAGCACTGAAAATGTGCATTGCTAAAGCGGCATGTGTTTTCCAGAGTACGCAAATGAAGAGGAAAAGCACGCCTTGCCAATTAAAATGCAGAGTCACCCTTTGTAGTTATTGTGCGATGAGTTTCCAAAAAGTACTCCGGTGGTAGATGAAATGATGCTGATTGTAGGTTTGTGATGCTGGAGAATGAGATAGGCATCTGAAAATAACCAGCATGCATCCTGAAGACACAGCTTGATATGTGACCTCGGTCTTTAAATGCCCAGCACACATACACATGATCACCATGGGCCCCACTGCTGGCAGGTACATAACCTGAAGGCTGCAGTCACATGATGCTTCCGTCCCTTCGATAGCTCAGTTGGTAGAGCGGAGGACTGTAGTGGTGAAGCTGATATCCTTAGGTCGCTGGTTCAAATCCGGCTCGAAGGATTTTTTTTCGTATTTGCTCTTCATATTTCTTTTCACATTCTGAAATTAAAATACGCCATGTTTTGAAGCAACGACGCTAGAGCTTGACAATTGTTTTTGTCTCCCCCATTTTTCTCAGATGGCACCAAGAAGTGAATTTAGCCAGAGCAGAAATGGACGGAGGTGCAGCCGCTGATCCCAGTGACTGTCAGAGAGAGAAAAGGAGGAGTCTGTGCAGAGGAAGCTGTAAATCAGTGATACAAAGAGAGCGGCTCTTTCCTTGCACAGATGGGGTCAACACTGACATTTCTGTGGGTGCAGCGCCCCCAGCAGGGGGACAGGTAGAACAATCAGTAGGAGGTCAGGTACCAGGGAGTCATCAGTTCCTCGTTAGTATAGTGGTCAGTATCCCCGCCTGTCACGCGGGAGACCGGGGTTCAATTCCCCGACGGGGAGACTATGTTTATGACTTAACCATGTTTACACTTTAGAAATACATTTTGTTATTTGTTTCGTTTACAATCTCGACATTTTAGAAGTATTGCGATTTAATGTATATGAAGTGCACTGTATAATATGATCAGTGGCAGCATATAGAATTGTAATAAATACCAACACCGAGGCGCCTCTAGCAGAGCTGGCAGGCTTGGAAATCCAACAGAGAAAGCTTTCAACATGAAGGAATCAAGTTTTCGGAACACATTTGTACATTTTGATTTTAAGTTATGGACCACTTAGTCGACAGCGAATGTTTAATATTTACAGAAAAACAAAGTACTATGTGGTGAACAATTGGTACTGGCTGTTTTGCTTGATTATCAATTCCACGTAATCGCGTCATGGTTAATTTCAAATGTATTATAAGCTTCATCACTATTACTTTTTCTAGTTGCGCCTCTGATTTTCAACTAAAACTATATATCATCTATACAAACAATTAGAACCAAACTGTATCTTTTTTAATAACGAACGTACTTTTCTGAAATTGGAGTGAATGCAAGTTGTAGTAACGAAGAAACGTAGGCTTCCGGGTAGTGTATTGGTTATTCATGTTTTTAGGGTCGAGCCTGCGTTGCATGCGCTCGCGCATGCGTATCGCAGCGAGACGCTTTAGTGTTTAGAAAAGGGCTCGGAGCCCTGTCAACGTCACGTCAGTGTTTTTTATTGGTACGTGGGCTTGCCTAATAAAATCCGCTTGCTTTCATTAGTCGAAGGCACGCATAGGTCATGCCTTTTCCGGTGGCTCGCCCTCCTCCAGCGCAGCGACCAAGTACAGAAAACATGCGAGGCTCGCTGTTTTCCATCGGGCTCATGGACTTCTTTTTCTCTCATTCACGAGCGCGATCTCGCTTGGCAGAAGTCGAGCACTTTACATAATTAACTTCACTTTTTCGGGTTATGTACATAAATGCACTTTTGCCCGATAGGTGAAAAGTCGGGTTAGGAGTTTACAACGCGATCAGCTGTAACATGAGCAAACGCGAGACCCGTTGCATTGCAAATGCTTGTTTTAATAGTTTGTGTCTCCGTCAAGTATTCTCCATCTATTTAATGTAAATCTATTTAATGTGCAGTATCTCTTTCTTCGTGGTCTCCATGAATGCAGTGTGTCTTCCATGTCTGGTGTTTTATTCTGGCTTTTTGTATATCTTGGTCAGTCGGCGAAAGCGTAGGTTTAAGCCTGTGTGGTGATGTCTGGTCCACACTGCTGTAAAGAGAGCAGCGACCCCCGGCGAGGCTTCTTTCAGACTAAGGGGGGAGGTGATGAGAGACCTGGACACCTGTAAAGATACCTGTGAGCTCTCCAAAACAACAGAGCCCCTCCATGGGCTCTTGGCTAGGACGTTAGACTGAAGCTCTAAAGATCCCAGGTTTCCACAGTGACTTTTTGTTTGATATCCATTACCTTCAGTGCTGAGTAGTCAAACTTTAAACCCTCTCAAACTTGGTAAAATAAAACATTACTTTAACAACATCAATCTATTTCCCTCCACATTCCAGCTTCTTTCTTTCTTCACCCCTCATTTCTTTCTGAGCCCCCTTCAGTCCGTCTTTATTTTCTTTATTGGAACAAGTTTCTCAAAGCCCTACTCAGTGTGAGTCTCAGAACTGAGAGAATACTATCACAGGCTGTAAGTTCACTGCTAAGAGGAAAGTTTTACTCCTTGTATGAAGGTCCGAAAGAGTGGAGTGCAACTTTCCACAAACTACTATTTAAATACAATCTCCCGGACCTTCCGTAACCTGAGTCTAGACAGAAATATTTAGAATTCTTCTCTGAAAAAGTGGCAACCCTCCTGCAGGGCTTGAAAGCAGACAATACTCATCATTAGAATCCACAGCCAGCAACACTAGAAAACTGCCACTCATGACCAAGTTAGCAGCAAGTTGGGCCACGGGGATGCTCTCTATGCTTGAAACATCAGATAACTCACTAGAAAACTACCTGGAATTTGGCACCCAGACTCATCCTCAACCTCCCGCTCTGAATTCACATCTCACCATACCTCAGAGAGCTCCACTGTCTCCCGAAACAGAAATGAACTAATTTCAAACACCTTACATACACATTCAAGGCACAACACAACGTAGGCCCCACCTACTTGACCAGTTGCTTCTCTTTCCACAACCACCAAGAGACTTCCATCTACTCAGGGCTCCTACTCACACACATCCCATACATACAGAGAACCAGATCAGGAGGATGGGTGTTCTGTTGCATCACTCCTAAAGCATGGAATGGACTCCCATTTCACACAAGAGCATTTTATTCTCTTCTTCAATTCTGCAAGAAGTTGAAGACCTGCGTTTTTAATAAACCAACCTACCTTAGACAGGGCTACACACACACACGCCTGCTCAGCGCCAGGAAACCCTTGCAGGTGATTGCGTGCCTTACAAATACCCATTACGTTACAGATGCACCCCCAGGGCTCCACCAGATGTTTCACAGCAATGGGTGTGACAGAGCATAACATGGCTGTGCCTTTATGCTTTCTTTGGTAGAAGAGAAGGACAGCATTTACCTTCATATATTGTGTGAAAAACTATACCCATGTAAATGTGATGCATTAAAAGACCACAACATTATGGTGCCTTTGTGAGTGATATTACACTTGTTAGATATAAACTGCTTTTATGAAATGTTAACCAGATGCATTTATACCTTGGTATCTTAACAAATGATATATTTTATAGTCACTCATCATTTACTGTGTTTAAGACAATTGCATTTGTAAAAACATAACTAAAATGTGCTTCCATTCCATTGTTCAAGCTGGAGTTAAGGTCTGCCAATTCCTATGTTTAATTTCAACATGAAACTTGCTTTGTTTGTGCGCTATTTTTCTTTCGTCTGCAGGTGATAGGTAAGGAAGAGAGAGTTGGGTTGCCAAGGACGAAACTTGGTAACAAGGAGCTACAAGAACGGCTCCCTTACTATATTCCTGGGCATGGATGTAATCCAAGGTGGAGCAGATGTGTTCAGAAGAGGATAAAAGTGAATTGGACATAATTCACAATGGTGTCTTGTTAGTAATTGTTTCTTTGGGTGTGATGTCAGCTACTGGAAGGCTCTGGGGTGATTAAAGTGTTGTTCAGTTAGGCAGAGATTCAGAATCTTTTTGCCCCCTTGACTAGAGTGGACTCTAAGGGAAAGATAACTCTCCTTGACTAAGTGGCAGTCGCGACTCACAGGGGTTACCAGAGGTGGGGTGGAGAGCGGGGTGTGGGGAGGCAAGGAGAATATTAACAATATTAAAAAGTTAAAAAACTAAAAACTTACCTGCTCCGTCGCACCGCTGCTCCTCCGTCAGCAGCAGGCTCCCAGCCTGCCCTGCGGCCAATCCTGACGCTGCTCAGAGAAGCGTTAGGATTGGCTGGGAGTGCCCAGCCACGGTGCTCCCAGACAGACTGGGAGCCTGTGCCTGCTCTCTCCAGCCCGGCAGCAGTGTGCCCCAGATGGCCGGCCAAACACACATGTGCACTGAGGGGAGTGCACAGTGCACTCCCCTCACTGCTCGTCACCCCCAATGCCCCACCCCTTTATAATTCTCAGTATAATGTACATGCGACATCAGCTCCCGCGAGTTTCTGTAGTGTAGTGGTTATCACGTTCGCTGCCCCCGTGAAAGGTCGCGGGTTTGAAACTGGGCGGAAACACTTTTAACACTTCCATCTACCTTGTTCTGCATTATTATTAATATCTATGACCACCTAACTTGTTCTGCATTATTAATATATATGACGAGCGATACTTCTGTGCTACAATTTTAATTGATATCATCCATATAGTAACATATTTCAAATAAACAAGATAAGCAACGCATAGATGATGTAAACTGTGCAAAAGATATTAGCTCGCTTGTAATTAGTACGGGACTGAAAATTTTAAAATAATACAAAACTAAAGAAATGAATGTTAAATTATTAAAACTACAGCAGGTTCTACCGAGATTCAAACTCAGATCGCTGGACTCAAAGTCCAGAGTGCTAACCATTACACCATGGAACCTTCCATTGACAAGCATGAGGTGCGTTAGTAGTGAAATGACAGTATCCTGTAGTGTGCACGTCTCCTTGTAAAAGTCCTGATGTTTTTCAGATGTCAGGTTATTAATGGCAAGGAACACAAGCATTGGCAAAGCCAATAGGTATCGCCTATGTGATAGCTACTGGTTTTGCCAGTGATTTAGCCATGCTGCAACATGGCTGAAAGTAAAGGAAAAAAGCTGTATATGACACAGCCAGCATTGATCACTTCATAGTGCTTTTTTTTACATTCATCCATGCTGCACTGAAGCCAGAGCTGCTGTACAATGTGGCTAAAAAAACATTCACAAAACCAATAGATCCCACATAGGCAAGATCTATTAGCTTTACCAAGGCTTGTTTGTCATCTGGAGCCATTGTGGTACTGCCATGAAAGAGCTGCCAACAATAGCCAGGCCCTGTTCATACTGCAATTCGGGTCATCATTCACACTGCTGTCAAGAAACCAGTAATGTTTTATAAAAACACAGCTGAGTGATTTGAGCTAAAAAAAAAGTGTTTGCTCCTTAAGTGCATTTTTCAGTCCGGGGGGGGGGGGGGATTACATACATTGCAGTGTTGAACCAACGCTTCTGCATTTCTGGGATGCATATGTTACACTTGTACTGATCCTGTTTTGTGATGACATTTGTGGCATATCAACGTGCTAAATAAAAAGACATTTGCGCTGACTAACCAGGGCAAATACGTTCAAATGACGATGCCCAATTGCTGTAGCATCAGTGCAGGGTATGTAATGTAGCGCCTGGGGTCTAGCTTCTATGCCCCAACCATAATCTCCCTTCTGGTGATGCGTGTCACGAGCTACACTTTATGTGGAAGCGCGAGGGATGCCTGAAGAAGTCAAAGACACGCAGGCAGCCGTGGGACTGACACTGTGCTCGAGAGCGCCTAGCAGCAGAGTTTCTAGGTGCTTCCAGGGGTGAGATGATGGCTGTCAGGCCTTTGCTGGGAGCCAGGGGGGGACGAGGAGTTTTCACAACAGATGCTTGTCTCAAAAAGGTCGGGTGGGCTAGGGCAGAGTCAGTCATGGGCAGCCTCCAAGATGGCTCACTAGTAAAGTGCCCCCTGCTGGTACCTGAGCATGACTTACAGGTCACATTCTTAAATCCGAGCCGAGTGGGCTCAACGCTTTTCCCTCACAAGGTATATAAAGTGGCTGCTATGAATACTGGTTATTTACGGTGCTATGAAGGTGACATATGGAAATAGCAAACACTTTAGAAATCAGGTCACTTTACTTTCCTTTTGTTGCACAAGAGCACAGAACCGGATGAGCAGCTCCTCACGTGCACTGTGGCTGGCCAGGGATGGACACTTTACAGAACCAGTGCTGAGCCTCTTAAGCAGAGCTGGATCTGTTCAAGTCTGTGCAAACCCTGGGCCTGCTCACAGCCTGGCAAGCTGCAGACAATGTTGGGTGCAGCCTTAAATGTGAAATCGTTCCAAGTTGCCACTGTTTGTAGTGAGTTTAACAGACACTGTCTCTGGCTTCCTTCCTGCACGAGGCCAGGTAGGAAGCAGTATCACTCCCCCCATCCTGTGTGTTAGAGAATGGTTTCCATTGCAGTGGGAGGCGGGGCCGTCCATGCCAGGTTTTCAAGGTGACCTCGGACGAGCTTAATATGTAACTGTTGTTCATTTCTGGCAATCATATATATATCTTGTGGATATCCTGCAAATCCGGCATGGATCCGACTCTACTGGACTTATGTTGGGCACCCTTGCACTAGAGCAAGGTTTTTTATGTAAAACTGGTAAGTGTTAATATTGTCATTGTTCACGCCTTCACCAATCACAGGGGGGGGCAACATGCCTGCATCCTCACCGCACACTCCCTATCATTCTTACACTGAGCGCCAAGCTTTCCAAAGTTTAAGAATCTACACAACTTTCAGCATTCCTGCTGAGTTCATTGGCCGACATACTTGTTGTGATGGTTTTGCCATTTTATTTCCTGAGCTGTACTTTTCTCAAGAAAGTTAGTTCCCATTATTTTTAATAAACCATTGAGAATGCTGAGAAATCACTTTGTGCGTCTGCGACAAGACACATTTATTTTTTTGAATTCTAAGTAAAGGTAATCAAGATGGAAAGACAATGGCTGTATGACTGACTTCAACAGAAAGCCCTCCCCCATGCTTGCTGCTGAAATATTGAGATATTAGAAAAGCACTGAAAATGTGCATTGCTAAAGCGGCATGTGTTTTCCAGAGTACGCAAATGAAGAGGAAAAGCACGCCTTGCCAATTAAAATGCAGAGTCACCCTTTGTAGTTATTGTGCGATGAGTTTCCAAAAAGTACTCCGGTGGTAGATGAAATGATGCTGATTGTAGGTTTGTGATGCTGGAGAATGAGATAGGCATCTGAAAATAAACAGCATGCATCCTGAAGACACAGCTTGATATGTGACCTCGGTCTTTAAATGCCCAGCACACATACACATGATCACCATGGGCCCCACTGCTGGCAGGTACATAACCTGAAGGCTGCAGTCACATGATGCTTCCGTCCCTTCGATAGCTCAGTTGGTAGAGCGGAGGACTGTAGTGGTGAAGCTGATATCCTTAGGTCGCTGGTTCAAATCCGGCTCGAAGGATTTTTTTTCGTATTTGCTCTTCATATTTCTTTTCACATTCTGAAATTAAAATACGCCATGTTTTGAAGCAACGACGCTAGAGCTTGACAATTGTTTTTGTCTCCCCCATTTTTCTCAGATGGCACCAAGAAGTGAATTTAGCCAGAGCAGAAATGGATGGAGGTGCAGCCGCTGATCCCAGGGATTGTCAGAGAGAGAAAAGGAGGAGTCTGTGCAGAGGAAGCTGTAAATCAGTGATACAAAGAGAGCGGCTCTTTCCTTGCACAGATGGGGTCAACACTGACATTTCTGTGGGTGCAGCGCCCCCAGCAGGGGGACAGGTAGAACAATCAGTAGGAGGTCAGGTACCAGGGAGTCATCAGTTCCTCGTTAGTATAGTGGTCAGTATCCCCGCCTGTCACGCGGGAGACCGGGGTTCAATTCCCCGACGGGGAGACTATGTTTATGACTTAACCATGTTTACACTTTAGAAATACATTTTGTTATTTGTTTCGTTTACAATCTCGACATTTTAGAAGTATTGCGATTTAATGTATATGAAGTGCACTGTATAATATGATCAGTGGCAGCATATAGAATTGTAATAAATACCAACACCGAGGCGCCTCTAGCAGAGCTGGCAGGCTTGGAAATCCAACAGAGAAAGCTTTCAACATGAAGGAATCAAGTTTTGGGAACACATTTGTACATTTTGATTTTAAGTTATGGACCACTTAGTCGACAGCGAATGTTTAATATTTACAGAAAAACAAAGTACTATGTGGTGAACAATTGGTACTGGCTGTTTTGCTTGATTATCAATTCCACGTAATCGCGTCATGGTTAATTTCAAATGTATTATAAGCTTCATCACTATTACTTTTTCTAGTTGCGCCTCTGATTTTCAACTAAAACTATATATCATCTATACAAACAATTAGAACCAAACTGTATCTTTTTTAATAACGAACGTACTTTTCTGAAATTGGAGTGAATGCAAGTTGTAGTAACGAAGAAACGTAGGCTTCCGGGTAGTGTATTGGTTATTCATGTTTTTAGGGTCGAGCCTGCGTTGCATGCGCTCGCGCATGCGTATCGCAGCGAGACGCTTTAGTGTTTAGAAAAGGGCTCGGAGCCCTGTCAACGTCACGTCAGTGTTTTTTATTGGTACGTGGGCTTGCCTAATAAAATCCGCTTGCTTTCATTAGTCGAAGGCACGCATAGGTCATGCCTTTTCCGGTGGCTCGCCCTCCTCCAGCGCAGCGACCAAGTACAGAAAACATGCGAGGCTCGCTGTTTTCCATCGGGCTCATGGACTTCTTTTTCTCTCATTCACGAGCGCGATCTCGCTTGGCAGAAGTCGAGCACTTTACATAATTAACTTCACTTTTTCGGGTTATGTACATAAATGCACTTTTGCCCGATAGGTGAAAAGTCGGGTTAGGAGTTTACAACGCGATCAGCTGTAACATGAGCAAACGCGAGACCCGTTGCATTGCAAATGCTTGTTTTAATAGTTTGTGTCTCCGTCAAGTATTCTC
This sequence comes from Pleurodeles waltl, assembly GCF_031143425.1. Taxonomy (NCBI): domain Eukaryota; kingdom Metazoa; phylum Chordata; class Amphibia; order Caudata; family Salamandridae; genus Pleurodeles; species Pleurodeles waltl. The sequence goes on from NW_027149942.1 coordinate 226,827, forward strand.
CATCTATTTAATGTAAATCTATTTAATGTGCAGTATCTCTTTCTTCGTGGTCTCCATGAATGCAGTGTGTCTTCCATGTCTGGTGTTTTATTCTGGCTTTTTGTATATCTTGGTCAGTCGGCGAAAGCGTAGGTTTAAGCCTGTGTGGTGATGTCTGGTCCACACTGCTGTAAAGAGAGCAGCGACCCCCGGCGAGGCTTCTTTCAGACTAAGGGGGGAGGTGATGAGAGACCTGGACACCTGTAAAGATACCTGTGAGCTCTCCAAAACAACAGAGCCCCTCCATGGGCTCTTGGCTAGGACGTTAGACTGAAGCTCTAAAGATCCCAGGTTTCCACAGTGACTTTTTGTTTGATATCCATTACCTTCAGTGCTGAGTAGTCAAACTTTAAACCCTCTCAAACTTGGTAAAATAAAACATTACTTTAACAACATCAATCTATTTCCCTCCACATTCCAGCTTCTTTCTTTCTTCACCCCTCATTTCTTTCTGAGCCCCCTTCAGTCCGTCTTTATTTTCTTTATTGGAACAAGTTTCTCAAAGCCCTACTCAGTGTGAGTCTCAGAACTGAGAGAATACTATCACAGGCTGTAAGTTCACTGCTAAGAGGAAAGTTTTACTCCTTGTATGAAGGTCCGAAAGAGTGGAGTGCAACTTTCCACAAACTACTATTTAAATACAATCTCCCGGACCTTCCGTAACCTGAGTCTAGACAGAAATATTTAGAATTCTTCTCTGAAAAAGTGGCAACCCTCCTGCAGGGCTTGAAAGCAGACAATACTGATCATTAGAATCCACAGCCAGCAACACTAGAAAACTGCCACTCATGACCAAGTTAGCAGCAAGTTGGGCCACGGGGATGCTCTCTATGCTTGAAACATCAGATAACTCACTAGAAAACTACCTGGAATTTGGCACCCAGACTCATCCTCAACCTCCCGCTCTGAATTCACATCTCACCATACCTCAGAGAGCTCCACTGTCTCCCGAAACAGAAATGAACTAATTTCAAACACCTTACATACACATTCAAGGCACAACACAACGTAGGCCCCACCTACTTGACCAGTTGCTTCTCTTTCCACAACCACCAAGAGACTTCCATCTACTCAGGGCTCCTACTCACACACATCCCATACATACAGAGAACCAGATCAGGAGGATGGGTGTTCTGTTGCATCACTCCTAAAGCATGGAATGGACTCCCATTTCACACAAGAGCATTTTATTCTTTTCTTCAATTCTGCAAGAAGTTGAAGACCTGCGTTTTTAATAAACCAACCTACCTTAGACAGGGCTACACACACACACGCCTGCTCAGCGCCAGGAAACCCTTGCAGGTGATTGCGTGCCTTACAAATACCCATTACGTTACAGATGCACCCCCAGGGCTCCACCAGATGTTTCACAGCAATGGGTGTGACAGAGCATAACATGGCTGTGCCTTTATGCTTTCTTTGGTAGAAGAGAAGGACAGCATTTACCTTCATATATTGTGTGAAAAACTATACCCATGTAAATGTGATGCATTAAAAGACCACAACATTATGGTGCCTTTGTGAGTGATATTACACTTGTTAGATATAAACTGCTTTTATGAAATGTTAACCAGATGCATTTATACCTTGGTATCTTAACAAATGATATATTTTATAGTCACTCATCATTTACTGTGTTTAAGACAATTGCATTTGTAAAAACATAACTAAAATGTGCTTCCATTCCATTGTTCAAGCTGGAGTTAAGGTCTGCCAATTCCTATGTTTAATTTCAACATGAAACTTGCTTTGTTTGTGCGCTATTTTTCTTTCGTCTGCAGGTGATAGGTAAGGAAGAGAGAGTTGGGTTGCCAAGGACGAAACTTGGTAACAAGGAGCTACAAGAACGGCTCCCTTACTATATTCCTGGGCATGGATGTAATCCAAGGTGGAGCAGATGTGTTCAGAAGAGGATAAAAGTGAATTGGACATAATTCACAATGGTGTCTTGTTAGTAATTGTTTCTTTGGGTGTGATGTAAGCTACTGGAAGGCTCTGGGGTGATTAAAGTGTTGTTCAGTTAGGCAGAGATTCAGAATCTTTTTGCCCCCTTGACTAGAGTGGACTCTAAGGGAAAGATAACTCTCCTTGACTAAGTGGCAGTCGCGACTCACAGGGGTTACCAGAGGTGGGGTGGAGAGCGGGGTGTGGGGAGGCAAGGAGAATATTAACAATATTAAAAAGTTAAAAAACTAAAAACTTACCTGCTCCGTCGCACCGCTGCTCCTCCGTCAGCAGCAGGCTCCCAGCCTGCCCTGCGGCCAATCCTGACGCTGCTCAGAGAAGCGTTAGGATTGGCTGGGAGTGCCCAGCCACGGTGCTCCCAGACAGACTGGGAGCCTGTGCCTGCTCTCTCCAGCCCGGCAGCAGTGTGCCCCAGATGGCCGGCCAAACACACATGTGCACTGAGGGGAGTGCACAGTGCACTCCCCTCACTGCTCGTCACCCCCAATGCCCCACCCCTTTATAATTCTCAGTATAATGTACATGCGACATCAGCTCCCGCGAGTTTCTGTAGTGTAGTGGTTATCACGTTCGCTGCCCCCGTGAAAGGTCGCGGGTTTGAAACTGGGCGGAAACACTTTTAACACTTCCATCTACCTTGTTCTGCATTATTATTAATATCTATGACCACCTAACTTGTTCTGCATTATTAATATATATGACGAGCGATACTTCTGTGCTACAATTTTAATTGATATCATCCATATAGTAACATATTTCAAATAAACAAGATAAGCAACGCATAGATGATGTAAACTGTGCAAAAGATATTAGCTCGCTTGTAATTAGTACGGGACTGAAAATTTTAAAATAATACAAAACTAAAGAAATGAATGTTAAATTATTAAAACTACAGCAGGTTCTACCGAGATTCAAACTCAGATCGCTGGACTCAAAGTCCAGAGTGCTAACCATTACACCATGGAACCTTCCATTGACAAGCATGAGGTGCGTTAGTAGTGAAATGACAGTATCCTGTAGTGTGCACGTCTCCTTGTAAAAGTCCTGATGTTTTTCAGATGTCAGGTTATTAATGGCAAGGAACACAAGCATTGGCAAAGCCAATAGGTATCGCCTATGTGATAGCTACTGGTTTTGCCAGTGATTTAGCCATGCTGCAACATGGCTGAAAGTAAAGGAAAAAAGCTGTATATGACACAGCCAGCATTGATCACTTCATAGTGCTTTTTTTTACATTCATCCATGCTGCACTGAAGCCAGAGCTGCTGTACAATGTGGCTAAAAAAACATTCACAAAACCAATAGATCCCACATAGGCAAGATCTATTAGCTTTACCAAGGCTTGTTTGTCATCTGGAGCCATTGTGGTACTGCCATGAAAGAGCTGCCAACAATAGCCAGGCCCTGTTCATACTGCAATTCGGGTCATCATTCACACTGCTGTCAAGAAACCAGTAATGTTTTATAAAAACACAGCTGAGTGATTTGAGCTAAAAAAAAAGTGTTTGCTCCTTAAGTGCATTTTTCAGTCCGGGGGGGGGGGGGGATTACATACATTGCAGTTTTGAACCAACGCTTCTGCATTTCTGGGATGCATATGTTACACTTGTACTGATCCTGTTTTGTGATGACATTTGTGGCATATCAACGTGCTAAATAAAAAGACATTTGCGCTGACTAACCAGGGCAAATACGTTCAAATGACGATGCCCAATTGCTGTAGCATCAGTGCAGGGTATGTAATGTAGCGCCTGGGGTCTAGCTTCTATGCCCCAACCATAATCTCCCTTCTGGTGATGCGTGTCACGAGCTACACTTTATGTGGAAGCGCGAGGGATGCCTGAAGAAGTCAAAGACACGCAGGCAGCCGTGGGACTGACACTGTGCTCGAGAGCGCCTAGCAGCAGAGTTTCTAGGTGCTTCCAGGGGTGAGATGATGGCTGTCAGGCCTTTGCTGGGAGCCAGGGGGGGACGAGGAGTTTTCACAACAGATGCTTGTCTCAAAAAGGTGGGGTGGGCTAGGGCAGAGTCAGTCATGGGCAGCCTCCAAGATGGCTCACTAGTAAAGTGCCCCCTGCTGGTACCTGAGCATGACTTACAGGTCACATTCTTAAATCCGAGCCGAGTGGGCTCAACGCTTTTCCCTCACAAGGTATATAAAGTGGCTGCTATGAATACTGGTTATTTACGGTGCTATGAAGGTGACATATGGAAATAGCAAACACTTTAGAAATCAGGTCACTTTACTTTCCTTTTGTTGCACAAGAGCACAGAACCGGATGAGCAGCTCCTCACGTGCACTGTGGCTGGCCAGGGATGGACACTTTACAGAACCAGTGCTGAGCCTCTTAAGCAGAGCTGGATCTGTTCAAGTCTGTGCAAACCCTGGGCCTGCTCACAGCCTGGCAAGCTGCAGACAATGTTGGGTGCAGCCTTAAATGTGAAATCGTTCCAAGTTGCCACTGTTTGTAGTGAGTTTAACAGACACTGCCTCTGGCTTCCTTCCTGCACGAGGCCAGGTAGGAAGCAGTATCACTCCCCCCATCCTGTGTGTTAGAGAATGGTTTCCATTGCAGTGGGAGGCGGGGCCGTCCATGCCAGGTTTTCAAGGTGACCTCGGACGAGCTTAATATGTAACTGTTGTTCATTTCTGGCAATCATATATATATCTTGTGGATATCCTGCAAATCCGGCATGGATCCGACTCTACTGGACTTATGTTGGGCACCCTTGCACTAGAGCAAGGTTTTTTATGTAAAACTGGTAAGTGTTAATATTGTCATTGTTCACGCCTTCACCAATCACAGGGGGGGGCAACATGCCTGCATCCTCACCGCACACTCCCTATCATTCTTACACTGAGCGCCAAGCTTTCCAAAGTTTAAGAATCTACACAACTTTCAGCATTCCTGCTGAGTTCATTGGCCGACATACTTGTTGTGATGGTTTTGCCATTTTATTTCCTGAGCTGTACTTTTCTCAAGAAAGTTAGTTCCCATTATTTTTAATAAACCATTGAGAATGCTGAGAAATCACTTTGTGCGTCTGCGACAAGACACATTTATTTTTTTGAATTCTAAGTAAAGGTAATCAAGATGGAAAGACAATGGCTGTATGACTGACTTCAACAGAAAGCCCTCCCCCATGCTTGCTGCTGAAATATTGAGATATTAGAAAAGCACTGAAAATGTGCATTGCTAAAGCGGCATGTGTTTTCCAGAGTACGCAAATGAAGAGGAAAAGCACGCCTTGCCAATTAAAATGCAGAGTCACCCTTTGTAGTTATTGTGCGATGAGTTTCCAAAAAGTACTCCGGTGGTAGATGAAATGATGCTGATTGTAGGTTTGTGATGCTGGAGAATGAGATAGGCATCTGAAAATAACCAGCATGCATCCTGAAGACACAGCTTGATATGTGACCTCGGTCTTTAAATGCCCAGCACACATACACATGATCACCATGGGCCCCACTGCTGGCAGGTACATAACCTGAAGGCTGCAGTCACATGATGCTTCCGTCCCTTCGATAGCTCAGTTGGTAGAGCGGAGGACTGTAGTGGTGAAGCTGATATCCTTAGGTCGCTGGTTCAAATCCGGCTCGAAGGATTTTTTTTCGTATTTGCTCTTCATATTTCTTTTCACATTCTGAAATTAAAATACGCCATGTTTTGAAGCAACGACGCTAGAGCTTGACAATTGTTTTTGTCTCCCCCATTTTTCTCAGATGGCACCAAGAAGTGAATTTAGCCAGAGCAGAAATGGACGGAGGTGCAGCCGCTGATCCCAGTGACTGTCAGAGAGAGAAAAGGAGGAGTCTGTGCAGAGGAAGCTGTAAATCAGTGATACAAAGAGAGCGGCTCTTTCCTTGCACAGATGGGGTCAACACTGACATTTCTGTGGGTGCAGCGCCCCCAGCAGGGGGACAGGTAGAACAATCAGTAGGAGGTCAGGTACCAGGGAGTCATCAGTTCCTCGTTAGTATAGTGGTCAGTATCCCCGCCTGTCACGCGGGAGACCGGGGTTCAATTCCCCGACGGGGAGACTATGTTTATGACTTAACCATGTTTACACTTTAGAAATACATTTTGTAATTTGTTTCGTTTACAATCTCGACATTTTAGAAGTATTGCGATTTAATGTATATGAAGTGCACTGTATAATATGATCAGTGGCAGCATATAGAATTGTAATAAATACCAACACCGAGGCGCCTCTAGCAGAGCTGGCAGGCTTGGAAATCCAACAGAGAAAGCTTTCAACATGAAGGAATCAAGTTTTGGGAACACATTTGTACATTTTGATTTTAAGTTATGGACCACTTAGTCGACAGCGAATGTTTAATATTTACAGAAAAACAAAGTACTATGTGGTGAACAATTGGTACTGGCTGTTTTGCTTGATTATCAATTCCACGTAATCGCGTCATGGTTAATTTCAAATGTATTATAAGCTTCATCACTATTACTTTTTCTAGTTGCGCCTCTGATTTTCAACTAAAACTATATATCATCTATACAAACAATTAGAACCAAACTGTATCTTTTTTAATAACGAACGTACTTTTCTGAAATTGGAGTGAATGCAAGTTGTAGTAACGAAGAAACGTAGGCTTCCGGGTAGTGTATTGGTTATTCATGTTTTTAGGGTCGAGCCTGCGTTGCATGCGCTCGCGCATGCGTATCGCAGCGAGACGCTTTAGTGTTTAGAAAAGGGCTCGGAGCCCTGTCAACGTCACGTCAGTGTTTTTTATTGGTACGTGGGCTTGCCTAATAAAATCCGCTTGCTTTCATTAGTCGAAGGCACGCATAGGTCATGCCTTTTCCGGTGGCTCGCCCTCCTCCAGCGCAGCGACCAAGTACAGAAAACATGCGAGGCTCGCTGTTTTCCATCGGGCTCATGGACTTCTTTTTCTCTCATTCACGAGCGCGATCTCGCTTGGCAGAAGTCGAGCACTTTACATAATTAACTTCACTTTTTCGGGTTATGTACATAAATGCACTTTTGCCCGATAGGTGAAAAGTCGGGTTAGGAGTTTACAACGCGATCAGCTGTAACATGAGCAAACGCGAGACCCGTTGCATTGCAAATGCTTGTTTTAATAGTTTGTGTCTCCGTCAAGTATTCTCCATCTATTTAATGTAAATCTATTTAATGTGCAGTATCTCTTTCTTCGTGGTCTCCATGAATGCAGTGTGTCTTCCATGTCTGGTGTTTTATTCTGGCTTTTTGTATATCTTGGTCAGTCGGCGAAAGCGTAGGTTTAAGCCTGTGTGGTGATGTCTGGTCCACACTGCTGTAAAGAGAGCAGCGACCCCCGGCGAGGCTTCTTTCAGACTAAGGGGGGAGGTGATGAGAGACCTGGACACCTGTAAAGATACCTGTGAGCTCTCCAAAACAACAGAGCCCCTCCATGGGCTCTTGGCTAGGACGTTAGACTGAAGCTCTAAAGATCCCAGGTTTCCACAGTGACTTTTTGTTTGATATCCATTACCTTCAGTGCTGAGTAGTCAAACTTTAAACCCTCTCAAACTTGGTAAAATAAAACATTACTTTAACAACATCAATCTATTTCCCTCCACATTCCAGCTTCTTTCTTTCTTCACCCCTCATTTCTTTCTGAGCCCCCTTCAGTCCGTCTTTATTTTCTTTATTGGAACAAGTTTCTCAAAGCCCTACTCAGTGTGAGTCTCAGAACTGAGAGAATACTATCACAGGCTGTAAGTTCACTGCTAAGAGGAAAGTTTTACTCCTTGTATGAAGGTCCGAAAGAGTGGAGTGCAACTTTCCACAAACTACTATTTAAATACAATCTCCCGGACCTTCCGTAACCTGAGTCTAGACAGAAATATTTAGAATTCTTCTCTGAAAAAGTGGCAACCCTCCTGCAGGGCTTGAAAGCAGACAATACTGATCATTAGAATCCACAGCCAGCAACACTAGAAAACTGCCACTCATGACCAAGTTAGCAGCAAGTTGGGCCACGGGGATGCTCTCTATGCTTGAAACATCAGATAACTCACTAGAAAACTACCTGGAATTTGGCACCCAGACTCATCCTCAACCTCCCGCTCTGAATTCACATCTCACCATACCTCAGAGAGCTCCACTGTCTCCCGAAACAGAAATGAACTAATTTCAAACACCTTACATACACATTCAAGGCACAACACAACGTAGGCCCCACCTACTTGACCAGTTGCTTCTCTTTCCACAACCACCAAGAGACTTCCATCTACTCAGGGCTCCTACTCACACACATCCCATACATACAGAGAACCAGATCAGGAGGATGGGTGTTCTGTTGCATCACTCCTAAAGCATGGAATGGACTCCCATTTCACACAAGAGCATTTTATTCTCTTCTTCAATTCTGCAAGAAGTTGAAGACCTGCGTTTTTAATAAACCAACCTACCTTAGACAGGGCTACACACACACACGCCTGCTCAGCGCCAGGAAACCCTTGCAGGTGATTGCGTGCCTTACAAATACCCATTACGTTACAGATGCACCCCCAGGGCTCCACCAGATGTTTCACAGCAATGGGTGTGACAGAGCATAACATGGCTGTGCCTTTATGCTTTCTTTGGTAGAAGAGAAGGACAGCATTTACCTTCATATATTGTGTGAAAAACTATACCCATGTAAATGTGATGCATTAAAAGACCACAACATTATGGTGCCTTTGTGAGTGATATTACACTTGTTAGATATAAACTGCTTTTATGAAATGTTAACCAGATGCATTTATACCTTGGTATCTTAACAAATGATATATTTTATAGTCACTCATCATTTACTGTGTTTAAGACAATTGCATTTGTAAAAACATAACTAAAATGTGCTTCCATTCCATTGTTCAAGCTGGAGTTAAGGTCTGCCAATTCCTATGTTTAATTTCAACATGAAACTTGCTTTGTTTGTGCGCTATTTTTCTTTCGTCTGCAGGTGATAGGTAAGGAAGAGAGAGTTGGGTTGCCAAGGACGAAACTTGGTAACAAGGAGCTACAAGAACGGCTCCCTTACTATATTCCTGGGCATGGATGTAATCCAAGGTGGAGCAGATGTGTTCAGAAGAGGATAAAAGTGAATTGGACATAATTCACAATGGTGTCTTGTTAGTAATTGTTTCTTTGGGTGTGATGTCAGCTACTGGAAGGCTCTGGGGTGATTAAAGTGTTGTTCAGTTAGGCAGAGATTCAGAATCTTTTTGCCCCCTTGACTAGAGTGGACTCTAAGGGAAAGATAACTCTCCTTGACTAAGTGGCAGTCGCGACTCACAGGGGTTACCAGAGGTGGGGTGGAGAGCGGGGTGTGGGGAGGCAAGGAGAATATTAACAATATTAAAAAGTTAAAAAACTAAAAACTTACCTGCTCCGTCGCACCGCTGCTCCTCCGTCAGCAGCAGGCTCCCAGCCTGCCCTGCGGCCAATCCTGACGCTGCTCAGAGAAGCGTTAGGATTGGCTGGGAGTGCCCAGCCACGGTGCTCCCAGACAGACTGGGAGCCTGTGCCTGCTCTCTCCAGCCCGGCAGCAGTGTGCCCCAGATGGCCGGCCAAACACACATGTGCACTGAGGGGAGTGCACAGTGCACTCCCCTCACTGCTCGTCACCCCCAATGCCCCACCCCTTTATAATTCTCAGTATAATGTACATGCGACATCAGCTCCCGCGAGTTTCTGTAGTGTAGTGGTTATCACGTTCGCTGCCCCCGTGAAAGGTCGCGGGTTTGAAACTGGGCGGAAACACTTTTAACACTTCCATCTACCTTGTTCTGCATTATTATTAATATCTATGACCACCTAACTTGTTCTGCATTATTAATATATATGACGAGCGATACTTCTGTGCTACAATTTTAATTGATATCATCCATATAGTAACATATTTCAAATAAACAAGATAAGCAACGCATAGATGATGTAAACTGTGCAAAAGATATTAGCTCGCTTGTAATTAGTACGGGACTGAAAATTTTAAAATAATACAAAACTAAAGAAATGAATGTTAAATTATTAAAACTACAGCAGGTTCTACCGAGATTCAAACTCAGATCGCTGGACTCAAAGTCCAGAGTGCTAACCATTACACCATGGAACCTTCCATTGACAAGCATGAGGTGCGTTAGTAGTGAAATGACAGTATCCTGTAGTGTGCACGTCTCCTTGTAAAAGTCCTGATGTTTTTCAGATGTCAGGTTATTAATGGCAAGGAACACAAGCATTGGCAAAGCCAATAGGTATCGCCTATGTGATAGCTACTGGTTTTGCCAGTGATTTAGCCATGCTGCAACATGGCTGAAAGTAAAGGAAAAAAGCTGTATATGACACAGCCAGCATTGATCACTTCATAGTGCTTTTTTTTACATTCATCCATGCTGCACTGAAGCCAGAGCTGCTGTACAATGTGGCTAAAAAAACATTCACAAAACCAATAGATCCCACATAGGCAAGATCTATTAGCTTTACCAAGGCTTGTTTGTCATCTGGAGCCATTGTGGTACTGCCATGAAAGAGCTGCCAACAATAGCCAGGCCCTGTTCATACTGCAATTCGGGTCATCATTCACACTGCTGTCAAGAAACCAGTAATGTTTTATAAAAACACAGCTGAGTGATTTGAGCTAAAAAAAAAGTGTTTGCTCCTTAAGTGCATTTTTCAGTCCGGGGGGGGGGGGATTACATACATTGCAGTGTTGAACCAACGCTTCTGCATTTCTGGGATGCATATGTTACACTTGTACTGATCCTGTTTTGTGATGACATTTGTGGCATATCAACGTGCTAAATAAAAAGACATTTGCGCTGACTAACCAGGGCAAATACGTTCAAATGACGATGCCCAATTGCTGTAGCATCAGTGCAGGGTATGTAATGTAGCGCCTGGGGTCTAGCTTCTATGCCCCAACCATAATCTCCCTTCTGGTGATGCGTGTCACGAGCTACACTTTATGTGGAAGCGCGAGGGATGCCTGAAGAAGTCAAAGACACGCAGGCAGCCGTGGGACTGACACTGTGCTCGAGAGCGCCTAGCAGCAGAGTTTCTAGGTGCTTCCAGGGGTGAGATGATGGCTGTCAGGCCTTTGCTGGGAGCCAGGGGGGGACGAGGAGTTTTCACAACAGATGCTTGTCTCAAAAAGGTGGGGTGGGCTAGGGCAGAGTCAGTCATGGGCAGCCTCCAAGATGGCTCACTAGTAAAGTGCCCCCTGCTGGTACCTGAGCATGACTTACAGGTCACATTCTTAAATCCGAGCCGAGTGGGCTCAACGCTTTTCCCTCACAAGGTATATAAAGTGGCTGCTATGAATACTGGTTATTTACGGTGCTATGAAGGTGACATATGGAAATAGCAAACACTTTAGAAATCAGGTCACTTTACTTTCCTTTTGTTGCACAAGAGCACAGAACCGGATGAGCAGCTCCTCACGTGCACTGTGGCTGGCCAGGGATGGACACTTTACAGAACCAGTGCTGAGCCTCTTAAGCAGAGCTGGATCTGTTCAAGTCTGTGCAAACCCTGGGCCTGCTCACAGCCTGGCAAGCTGCAGACAATGTTGGGTGCAGCCTTAAATGTGAAATCGTTCCAAGTTGCCACTGTTTGTAGTGAGTTTAACAGACACTGTCTCTGGCTTCCTTCCTGCACGAGGCCAGGTAGGAAGCAGTATCACTCCCCCCATCCTGTGTGTTAGAGAATGGTTTCCATTGCAGTGGGAGGCGGGGCCGTCCATGCCAGGTTTTCAAGGTGACCTCGGACGAGCTTAATATGTAACTGTTGTTCATTTCTGGCAATCATATATATATCTTGTGGATATCCTGCAAATCCGGCATGGATCCGACTCTACTGGACTTATGTTGGGCACCCTTGCACTAGAGCAAGGTTTTTTATGTAAAACTGGTAAGTGTTAATATTGTCATTGTTCACGCCTTCACCAATCACAGGGGGGGGCAACATGCCTGCATCCTCACCGCACACTCCCTATCATTCTTACACTGAGCGCCAAGCTTTCCAAAGTTTAAGAATCTACACAACTTTCAGCATTCCTGCTGAGTTCATTGGCCGACATACTTGTTGTGATGGTTTTGCCATTTTATTTCCTGAGCTGTACTTTTCTCAAGAAAGTTAGTTCCCATTATTTTTAATAAACCATTGAGAATGCTGAGAAATCACTTTGTGCGTCTGCGACAAGACACATTTATTTTTTTGAATTCTAAGTAAAGGTAATCAAGATGGAAAGACAATGGCTGTATGACTGACTTCAACAGAAAGCCCTCCCCCATGCTTGCTGCTGAAATATTGAGATATTAGAAAAGCACTGAAAATGTGCATTGCTAAAGCGGCATGTGTTTTCCAGAGTACGCAAATGAAGAGGAAAAGCACGCCTTGCCAATTAAAATGCAGAGTCACCCTTTGTAGTTATTGTGCGATGAGTTTCCAAAAAGTACTCCGGTGGTAGATGAAATGATGCTGATTGTAGGTTTGTGATGCTGGAGAATGAGATAGGCATCTGAAAATAACCAGCATGCATCCTGAAGACACAGCTTGATATGTGACCTCGGTCTTTAAATGCCCAGCACACATACACATGATCACCATGGGCCCCACTGCTGGCAGGTACATAACCTGAAGGCTGCAGTCACATGATGCTTCCGTCCCTTCGATAGCTCAGTTGGTAGAGCGGAGGACTGTAGTGGTGAAGCTGATATCCTTAGGTCGCTGGTTCAAATCCGGCTCGAAGGATTTTTTTTCGTATTTGCTCTTCATATTTCTTTTCACATTCTGAAATTAAAATACGCCATGTTTTGAAGCAACGACGCTAGAGCTTGACAATTGTTTTTGTCTCCCCCATTTTTCTCAGATGGCACCAAGAAGTGAATTTAGCCAGAGCAGAAATGGACGGAGGTGCAGCCGCTGATCCCAGGGATTGTCAGAGAGAGAAAAGGAGGAGTCTGTGCAGAGGAAGCTGTAAATCAGTGATACAAAGAGAGCGGCTCTTTCCTTGCACAGATGGGGTCAACACTGACATTTCTGTGGGTGCAGCGCCCCCAGCAGGGGGACAGGTAGAACAATCAGTAGGAGGTCAGGTACCAGGGAGTCATCAGTTCCTCGTTAGTATAGTGGTCAGTATCCCCGCCTGTCACGCGGGAGACCGGGGTACAATTCCCCGACGGGGAGACTATGTTTATGACTTAACCATGTTTACACTTTAGAAATACATTTTGTTATTTGTTTCGTTTACAATCTCGACATTTTAGAAGTATTGCGATTTAATGTATATGAAGTGCACTGTATAATATGATCAGTGGCAGCATATAGAATTGTAATAAATACCAACACCGAGGCGCCTCTAGCAGAGCTGGCAGGCTTGGAAATCCAACAGAGAAAGCTTTCAACATGAAGGAATCAAGTTTTGGGAACACATTTGTACATTTTGATTTTAAGTTATGGACCACTTAGTCGACAGCGAATGTTTAATATTTACAGAAAAACAAAGTACTATGTGGTGAACAATTGGTACTGGCTGTTTTGCTTGATTATCAATTCCACGTAATCGCGTCATGGTTAATTTCAAATGTATTATAAGCTTCATCACTATTACTTTTTCTAGTTGCGCCTCTGATTTTCAACTAAAACTATATATCATCTATACAAACAATTAGAACCAAACTGTATCTTTTTTAATAACGAACGTACTTTTCTGAAATTGGAGTGAATGCAAGTTGTAGTAACGAAGAAACGTAGGCTTCCGGGTAGTGTATTGGTTATTCATGTTTTTAGGGTCGAGCCTGCGTTGCATGCGCTCGCGCATGCGTATCGCAGCGAGACGCTTTAGTGTTTAGAAAAGGGCTCGGAGCCCTGTCAACGTCACGTCAGTGTTTTTTATTGGTACGTGGGCTTGCCTAATAAAATCCGCTTGCTTTCATTAGTCGAAGGCACGCATAGGTCATGCCTTTTCCGGTGGCTCGCCCTCCTCCAGCGCAGCGACCAAGTACAGAAAACATGCGAGGCTCGCTGTTTTCCATCGGGCTCATGGACTTCTTTTTCTCTCATTCACGAGCGCGATCTCGCTTGGCAGAAGTCGAGCACTTTACATAATTAACTTCACTTTTTCGGGTTATGTACATAAATGCACTTTTGCCCGATAGGTGAAAAGTCGGGTTAGGAGTTTACAACGCGATCAGCTGTAACATGAGCAAACGCGAGACCCGTTGCATTGCAAATGCTTGTTTTAATAGTTTGTGTCTCCGTCAAGTATTCTCCATCTATTTAATGTAAATCTATTTAATGTGCAGTATCTCTTTCTTCGTGGTCTCCATGAATGCAGTGTGTCTTCCATGTCTGGTGTTTTATTCTGGCTTTTTGTATATCTTGGTCAGTCGGCGAAAGCGTAGGTTTAAGCCTGTGTGGTGATGTCTGGTCCACACTGCTGTAAAGAGAGCAGCGACCCCCGGCGAGGCTTCTTTCAGACTAAGGGGGGAGGTGATGAGAGACCTGGACACCTGTAAAGATACCTGTGAGCTCTCCAAAACAACAGAGCCCCTCCATGGGCTCTTGGCTAGGACGTTAGACTGAAGCTCTAAAGATCCCAGGTTTCCACAGTGACTTTTTGTTTGATATCCATTACCTTCAGTGCTGAGTAGTCAAACTTTAAACCCTCTCAAACTTGGTAAAATAAAACATTACTTTAACAACATCAATCTATTTCCCTCCACATTCCAGCTTCTTTCTTTCTTCACCCCTCATTTCTTTCTGAGCCCCCTTCAGTCCGTCTTTATTTTCTTTATTGGAACAAGTTTCTCAAAGCCCTACTCAGTGTGAGTCTCAGAACTGAGAGAATACTATCACAGGCTGTAAGTTCACTGCTAAGAGGAAAGTTTTACTCCTTGTATGAAGGTCCGAAAGAGTGGAGTGCAACTTTCCACAAACTACTATTTAAATACAATCTCCCGGACCTTCCGTAACCTGAGTCTAGACAGAAATATTTAGAATTCTTCTCTGAAAAAGTGGCAACCCTCCTGCAGGGCTTGAAAGCAGACAATACTGATCATTAGAATCCACAGCCAGCAACACTAGAAAACTGCCACTCATGACCAAGTTAGCAGCAAGTTGGGCCACGGGGATGCTCTCTATGCTTGAAACATCAGATAACTCACTAGAAAACTACCTGGAATTTGGCACCCAGACTCATCCTCAACCTCCCGCTCTGAATTCACATCTCACCATACCTCAGAGAGCTCCACTGTCTCCCGAAACAGAAATGAACTAATTTCAAACACCTTACATACACATTCAAGGCACAACACAACGTAGGCCCCACCTACTTGACCAGTTGCTTCTCTTTCCACAACCACCAAGAGACTTCCATCTACTCAGGGCTCCTACTCACACACATCCCATACATACAGAGAACCAGATCAGGAGGATGGGTGTTCTGTTGCATCACTCCTAAAGCATGGAATGGACTCCCATTTCACACAAGAGCATTTTATTCTCTTCTTCAATTCTGCAAGAAGTTGAAGACCTGCGTTTTTAATAAACCAACCTACCTTAGACAGGGCTACACACACACACGCCTGCTCAGCGCCAGGAAACCCTTGCAGGTGATTGCGTGCCTTACAAATACCCATTACGTTACAGATGCACCCCCAGGGCTCCACCAGATGTTTCACAGCAATGGGTGTGACAGAGCATAACATGGCTGTGCCTTTATGCTTTCTTTGGTAGAAGAGAAGGACAGCATTTACCTTCATATATTGTGTGAAAAACTATACCCATGTAAATGTGATGCATTAAAAGACCACAACATTATGGTGCCTTTGTGAGTGATATTACACTTGTTAGATATAAACTGCTTTTATGAAATGTTAACCAGATGCATTTATACCTTGGTATCTTAACAAATGATATATTTTATAGTCACTCATCATTTACTGTGTTTAAGACAATTGCATTTGTAAAAACATAACTAAAATGTGCTTCCATTCCATTGTTCAAGCTGGAGTTAAGGTCTGCCAATTCCTATGTTTAATTTCAACATGAAACTTGCTTTGTTTGTGCGCTATTTTTCTTTCGTCTGCAGGTGATAGGTAAGGAAGAGAGAGTTGGGTTGCCAAGGACGAAACTTGGTAACAAGGAGCTACAAGAACGGCTCCCTTACTATATTCCTGGGCATGGATGTAATCCAAGGTGGAGCAGATGTGTTCAGAAGAGGATAAAAGTGAATTGGACATAATTCACAATGGTGTCTTGTTAGTAATTGTTTCTTTGGGTGTGATGTCAGCTACTGGAAGGCTCTGGGGTGATTAAAGTGTTGTTCAGTTAGGCAGAGATTCAGAATCTTTTTGCCCCCTTGACTAGAGTGGACTCTAAGGGAAAGATAACTCTCCTTGACTAAGTGGCAGTCGCGACTCACAGGGTTTACCAGAGGTGGGGTGGAGAGCGGGGTGTGGGGAGGCAAGGAGAATATTAACAATATTAAAAAGTTAAAAAACTAAAAACTTACCTGCTCCGTCGCACCGCTGCTCCTCCGTCAGCAGCAGGCTCCCAGCCTGCCCTGCGGCCAATCCTGACGCTGCTCAGAGAAGCGTTAGGATTGGCTGGGAGTGCCCAGCCACGGTGCTCCCAGACAGACTGGGAGCCTGTGCCTGCTCTCTCCAGCCCGGCAGCAGTGTGCCCCAGATGGCCGGCCAAACACACATGTGCACTGAGGGTAGTGCACAGTGCACTCCCCTCACTGCTCGTCACCCCCAATGCCCCACCCCTTTATAATTCTCAGTATAATGTACATGCGACATCAGCTCCCGCGAGTTTCTGTAGTGTAGTGGTTATCACGTTCGCTGCCCCCGTGAAAGGTCGCGGGTTTGAAACTGGGCGGAAACACTTTTAACACTTCCATCTACCTTGTTCTGCATTATTATTAATATCTATGACCACCTAACTTGTTCTGCATTATTAATATATATGACGAGCGATACTTCTGTGCTACAATTTTAATTGATATCATCCATATAGTAACATATTTCAAATAAACAAGATAAGCAACGCATAGATGATGTAAACTGTGCAAAAGATATTAGCTCGCTTGTAATTAGTACGGGACTGAAAATTTTAAAATAATACAAAACTAAAGAAATGAATGTTAAATTATTAAAACTACAGCAGGTTCTACCGAGATTCAAACTCAGATCGCTGGACTCAAAGTCCAGAGTGCTAACCATTACACCATGGAACCTTCCATTGACAAGCATGAGGTGCGTTAGTAGTGAAATGACAGTATCCTGTAGTGTGCACGTCTCCTTGTAAAAGTCCTGATGTTTTTCAGATGTCAGGTTATTAATGGCAAGGAACACAAGCATTGGCAAAGCCAATAGGTATCGCCTATGTGATAGCTACTGGTTTTGCCAGTGATTTAGCCATGCTGCAACATGGCTGAAAGTAAAGGAAAAAAGCTGTATATGACACAGCCAGCATTGATCACTTCATAGTGCTTTTTTTTACATTCATCCATGCTGCACTGAAGCCAGAGCTGCTGTACAATGTGGCTAAAAAAACATTCACAAAACCAATAGATCCCACATAGGCAAGATCTATTAGCTTTACCAAGGCTTGTTTGTCATCTGGAGCCATTGTGGTACTGCCATGAAAGAGCTGCCAACAATAGCCAGGCCCTGTTCATACTGCAATTCGGGTCATCATTCACACTGCTGTCAAGAAACCAGTAATGTTTTATAAAAACACAGCTGAGTGATTTGAGCTAAAAAAAAAGTGTTTGCTCCTTAAGTGCATTTTTCAGTCCGGGGGGGGGGGGATTACATACATTGCAGTGTTGAACCAACGCTTCTGCATTTCTGGGATGCATATGTTACACTTGTACTGATCCTGTTTTGTGATGACATTTGTGGCATATCAACGTGCTAAATAAAAAGACATTTGCGCTGACTAACCAGGGCAAATACGTTCAAATGACGATGCCCAATTGCTGTAGCATCAGTGCAGGGTATGTAATGTAGCGCCTGGGGTCTAGCTTCTATGCCCCAACCATAATCTCCCTTCTGGTGATGCGTGTCACGAGCTACACTTTATGTGGAAGCGCGAGGGATGCCTGAAGAAGTCAAAGACACGCAGGCAGCCGTGGGACTGACACTGTGCTCGAGAGCGCCTAGCAGCAGAGTTTCTAGGTGCTTCCAGGGGTGAGATGATGGCTGTCAGGCCTTTGCTGGGAGCCAGGGGGGGACGAGGAGTTTTCACAACAGATGCTTGTCTCAAAAAGGTGGGGTGGGCTAGGGCAGAGTCAGTCATGGGCAGCCTCCAAGATGGCTCACTAGTAAAGTGCCCCCTGCTGGTACCTGAGCATGACTTACAGGTCACATTCTTAAATCCGAGCCGAGTGGGCTCAACGCTTTTCCCTCACAAGGTATATAAAGTGGCTGCTATGAATACTGGTTATTTACGGTGCTATGAAGGTGACATATGGAAATAGCAAACACTTTAGAAATCAGGTCACTTTACTTTCCTTTTGTTGCACAAGAGCACAGAACCGGATGAGCAGCTCCTCACGTGCACTGTGGCTGGCCAGGGATGGACACTTTACAGAACCAGTGCTGAGCCTCTTAAGCAGAGCTGGATCTGTTCAAGTCTGTGCAAACCCTGGGCCTGCTCACAGCCTGGCAAGCTGCAGACAATGTTGGGTGCAGCCTTAAATGTGAAATCGTTCCAAGTTGCCACTGTTTGTAGTGAGTTTAACAGACACTGCCTCTGGCTTCCTTCCTGCACGAGGCCAGGTAGGAAGCAGTATCACTCCCCCCATCCTGTGTGTTAGAGAATGGTTTCCATTGCAGTGGGAGGCGGGGCCGTCCATGCCAGGTTTTCAAGGTGACCTCGGACGAGCTTAATATGTAACTGTTGTTCATTTCTGGCAATCATATATATATCTTGTGGATATCCTGCAAATCCGGCATGGATCCGACTCTACTGGACTTATGTTGGGCACCCTTGCACTAGAGCAAGGTTTTTTATGTAAAACTGGTAAGTGTTAATATTGTCATTGTTCACGCCTTCACCAATCACAGGGGGGGGCAACATGCCTGCATCCTCACCGCACACTCCCTATCATTCTTACACTGAGCGCCAAGCTTTCCAAAGTTTAAGAATCTACACAACTTTCAGCATTCCTGCTGAGTTCATTGGCCGACATACTTGTTGTGATGGTTTTGCCATTTTATTTCCTGAGCTGTACTTTTCTCAAGAAAGTTAGTTCCCATTATTTTTAATAAACCATTGAGAATGCTGAGAAATCACTTTGTGCGTCTGCGACAAGACACATTTATTTTTTTGAATTCTAAGTAAAGGTAATCAAGATGGAAAGACAATGGCTGTATGACTGACTTCAACAGAAAGCCCTCCCCCATGCTTGCTGCTGAAATATTGAGATATTAGAAAAGCACTGAAAATGTGCATTGCTAAAGCGGCATGTGTTTTCCAGAGTACGCAAATGAAGAGGAAAAGCACGCCTTGCCAATTAAAATGCAGAGTCACCCTTTGTAGTTATTCTGCGATGAGTTTCCAAAAAGTACTCCGGTGGTAGATGAAATGATGCTGATTGTAGGTTTGTGATGCTGGAGAATGAGATAGGCATCTGAAAATAAACAGCATGCATCCTGAAGACACAGCTTGATATGTGACCTCGGTCTTTAAATGCCCAGCACACATACACATGGTCACCATGGGCCCCACTGCTGGCAGGTACATAACCTGAAGGCTGCAGTCACATGCTGCTTCCGTCCCTTCGATAGCTCAGTTGGTAGAGCGGAGGACTGTAGTGGTGAAGCTGATATCCTTAGGTCGCTGGTTCAAATCCGGCTCGAAGGATTTTTTTTCGTATTTGCTCTTCATATTTCTTTTCACATTCTGAAATTAAAATACGCCATGTTTTGAAGCAACGACGCTAGAGCTTGACAATTGTTTTTGTCTCCCCCATTTTTCTCAGATGGCACCAAGAAGTGAATTTAGCCAGAGCAGAAATGGACGGAGGTGCAGCCGCTGATCCCAGGGACTGTCAGTGAGAGAAAAGGAGGAGTCTGTGCAGAGGAAGCTGTAAATCAGTGATACAAAGAGAGCGGCTCTTTCCTTGCACAGATGGGGTCAACACTGACATTTCTGTGGGTGCAGCGCCCCCAGCAGGGGGACAGGTAGAACAATCAGTAGGAGGTCAGGTACCAGGGAGTCATCAGTTCCTCGTTAGTATAGTGGTCAGTATCCCCGCCTGTCACGCGGGAGACCGGCGTTCAATTCCCCGACGGGGAGACTATGTTTATGACTTAACCATGTTTACACTTTAGAAATACATTTTGTTATTTGTTTCGTTTACAATCTCGACATTTGAGAAGTATTGCGATTTAATG